>NW_007378007.1:119524-157667 GCF_000475195.1 Diaphorina citri | reverse complement strand
TAATAGCTAATAGCATGTTTCAGTAAGTATGGATTGTTACCTATTTCTCTCGAAATCCGTTCAAAGAACTTGCATGCAACACGTTAGGAACCTAAAACAAATAAAGTACCAATTTATTAAATTAATATAAGTACCTAGAGATAATTAGGTACTACCTCTTCAGCCGATGTTTTACTTGGGTTGTTCAAAAGTAGGTACACCCCTGACAGAGGTTAGGATGGTTCCTTAAATTTAAATTATTGGTGCAGTGCCAAGATGAGGGTTAATATTAGATAGTTATTAAATAGGTTTATTACTCGGTAGGTACCTCTGTACGGTAGGTTCCTCTGTACATTACAGGTAATTTAAAGATTGGAAAACAGAGAAGAGAGTTTTTCTTTAGGAAGCAAAGGAGACTAGATGGAAAGTAAAAAGATTAGGAGAATATTATAGGAAGAGAGATGATATCGGATGATACAACTAATAACCAACTAATCTCTCTCCCTTTCTCTCTCCCTCTATCTCTGCCTCTCCTTTTCCTTCTCCCTCTTTGTTTCTCTCCTTCTCCAATTTCCCCTGCCTCTCTCTCCATTCTCCGTTCCTCTTCTCCTCAGCTCTCAGTCTTTCTCTCTTCCTTCCTTCCCCTCGCCCTCTCTCTCCCTCTTCTCCTTACCTCTCAATCTTTCTATCGTCCTTCCCCTTCCTTTCTATTCGTTCCTTTCTTCCTCTCCTACTTTTTCTACTTTCATTCCTCCCTCCCTCTCTTCTTTCTATCTCTCTCAGTATTTCTCTCACCCTCCCCCCTCTCTCTCTCCCTATTCCTCCCTCTCATTCTCCAATGTTCCTTCCCTCTCCTCCTTATGTCTCGTCCTTCTTACCCTCCCCTTCACTCTTTCCGTTCTTCTCTTGCTCTTCTCCTCACCTATCAGTATTTTAATCTCTTACCTATCTCATTTTCTTCCTTTTCTTTTGATCCCCCCCCTAAATCCCTAAAATCTTCCCAACGTGCTCTCCCTTCAGTGTTTGGTGTGGTGGGAAGAAAGATTTTACTCGTAACGTTTTTAAAAATTACCTTCGTAAGTCCAATATATTAGATGAGTAGAATACGTTAGAAAGCAACTACCGAATTATTTGACCAACAAATTTGTATGAATGCCAGTAATAAGAACCGTGTATGCAATATGCAAGAAATATCTTGGTGTTGATCTATGGTAGATAGGTGGCATTTGCTAAAGATACAACTGATAGGAAACAGGAAAACACAAGCAAGCAACCAACCAACCAATCAATCAACCAACCAACCAATCAACCAACCAACCAAATAACCAACCAACCAACTAACCAACCAAATAACCAACCAAACAAACAGAAGTATGTCAAACCAATTGCCAAGTTGTTGGATTAAAACTTCAAACTTACTCCGTTCATGTTAGGTTCTTTGCCGTTTTCCGGGTGAAATCCATATTGAACCACCTAATTGCTTAAAACGTGCTTTTTCCTCTACATCCGGTTTACAGACCTGTTCCTGAAACCAACATAAAAGTCAACACGGGACAATGGACCCAACCGTTAAAGGCATCGTCGGTAGAATAGAATATATTATACCGTGCTTATACTGCTAACCTTATAGAGTCTGGTTCGACAAATTATCAGCAGAACTTTTCCGGATTGCCACCAACAAGATAAGAATACCCATGATGATCGCCAACATTCGGAACGGATAGAAATTCAAAAAAGAAGAAGATACTGCCAGCATAGCACTGAAAAGTCCTTTTACTCCGAACCAAGCCATCAGCAAGTTTTACTGATCTATAGCCTCTAGATATTTCAAACATCTTGACATAAACATGTTTATGTAGCTATACATTATGTATTTACCTATGTACCTAAAACTATACATTATGTGTCTACCTGCAGCTATTATTCATTTACCTACCTATGTGTCAGTGAATCAGTTGAAAATATAGAATAGTAAAAATCTTCCCAGACTTAAATGTCAACTTTATGTTGAAATATAATCCACAGATATGGTGGTATCAACAACGAAAATATCCCTCTTTCTCTCTTCATCTTTTTCTCTCTCTCTCTCTCTTTCTCTCTCTCTCTCTCTCTCTCTCTCTCTCTCTTTCTCTAGATCTTTCCCTTGGTTTCCACGAAGGACAGATAGTATAGCACTAAAAAGATACCCATCATTGAAAAAAGCCGCAAACTGTGAAATTCAGACCTCATCTTCCTAGCAACTGTGTAAACCCTGTAGATTTCTTACGATAGGTATTTATCCGAGATTTGAACGCACTATCATCAGATAGGTAAAAAAAATAATTCCATTGTGAAAAATAAATTGAACACAAATGAAGATTTTCCGGTGGAGTAGATAGAAGATTCCTCTTCCTGATTGAATTTTGTGGAGCATGGAAAAAAGTTCATAAAAAAAGAGGAGGAAATTCAATTGTAAATTATTTATTTTGATGGTAGGTAGGTAGGTAGGTAATATGATGGTATTTTTGTGAAAAATCTGAAATCTAATTTTCCATATTTCATTATGTTGGAGGAGAGAGGTGAAAAGGGAGGGAGGAAAGTTTCTATGTATTTCTATTTTTTTTATATACATATATACATATATATAAAACCAAGAGGAAATCCAAAAAATGCCTACAAGACAATTACATAGAGATAAATAGGTACATTTTGAGCTAGGTTTGTTTGAAGAGGGAACTGTAACTGCTGAGGGTCTTATCAAGCAGACGCGCTACAATCCAAGCTAATAACTAGGCTGACAAATGAGCTAGGTTTACAACCTATAATATTAGATAGATAACTACTTATGTACCTGGTTGATAAAACAATATTGTTGCTATCAATACCAATATTAGGTGTTTTATTTCTATGCCAAATATACGGACAACACAAATAGCTACAAGTTCAAGGTAGTGTGAAAATTAAACACAACAAAACAGCAGAAAGAGAACAAACAGATAGATACATCATAACATCCACATCACAACACTCTCTCCATTTTATGAAATTCACTACAAATTTGGCAGTTATGCAGTGATGTTAAACCTCTATAAAATGTGTACGAAACACACACATATCTACATAAAACACGGTGTATTTATGTCCAATACCAGAATAATTCCTACTCAGAATTCAGACTACTAATTTCTGGTTTGTCTCGGAAAGTTACATAACACGTGGGGGAAGACTTGTAAAGTTCAGCTCGGTGATATTTTACAATTTACAAATAATAAAAAACTACTTCAAAAATAGCTACTTTGCTCTCAAGGACGTTCGGAGAAACTTTACGTAGACTTATCTGAGGAGGAGGAGAAGAAGAAGAAGAGGAGGGGGAAGAAAAAAAATAAGCAAATATGCTGATCAAGAAGTATTTGCCAATATAAGTGTAACACTTTTTATGGCAGGGGATTTTTGCTAAGAACACACCCTCTTGTTAGGCTATTATTGGACTTGAGGGAAAACCAAGAAGTTCTTCGAAGATTATCGGTTTGCTAATGGTCAAGGCCTGTATCCAGGATTCTATTATGGGGGGAGAGGGGGGCTGAGTACCGGGGGGATGCTCCAAGCAAGAGGCCCGCCCTACATACGGCCCTGCTGATGGTCCTAAATATTTGTTAGATCTTCAAGAGGACATCGACTTTGCAAATACCTAAATTAAGTAGGTAGATAATTTAGGCAGGTAAAAGTGAGGAAGCAAGGAAAACAAAAGTACCTACTTACTTCAAGTACTTGTTTATTGGTACTTAGACCTAGGTATTAGGAACTGAATGGTTCTCATACCTTGTAGAGTGTAGAGCATTATTTTAAGAACTCAACACACAAAATTCCCATGGCTAATTATGTGATCCTGATCATGAATTGCAAACGCATTGGTCATATTATGTCTGAGTCCTAGACACTAGTGACTAGATCAATATACACAATACCTATTGATTTGCTCTTGCTAGCTGTTTTTGAAAATCGGTCTAAGGTCAATTTAGAATCCAACTTTCCGAATATGGACTTTCTGAAAGGTCGTCTGACGCAGTACAAGTCCTGTGTGTGAAAGACAGTCACAAATAGGATGAATACTTCCATTATTACGAATAGGTACTTCAAATTATCGTCACAAACTTGGCCCTTGTTGATGAAATTCCTGTTTTGGCCCTAACAAACTATGCCCTAAATTACTGAGGACGATTTGGCATATCTCGTCTGGGATTGAACTCACGCCCTCCTGTTTACCAAGTACCAGGCGACCGTCCTGAGCACTACACCAATAAATTTAGAGATACCTAGACACCAAGGAACAAGGAACCATTGTAAATACAGACACGTGACAAGATGCCAATGTACGTAACTTAAATACCAGAAGAACATAGAGCACAGTTGGGGATATTCAGATATTTTAAGAAAGAAGGAAAAAAATCAAATGAATTTATTAGCAATGTCGTAAAAGAGCAAATCAACAATGTGGCTCCATCCGTAGAATCTCTAATGTGAAGAATCTCTAACGTATTAGAGTCTCTAATTCTCTAATGTGAATAACTCAGTCAAATTTCCTCAAGACATAAACATGCTCTTACTCAATCCAAATAAGGAACTAGCAATGCATCAGGAGTGGAATCTCAACAAATGATGATTTTGCTGATGAAGAACCCAGATATGAGGATACTACCTGTCTGGTAACCATTGTTGAAAAATTGAGATCTTGAGATTTGGCAATTTGGCATTAAGATCAAAAATATGGACCATAATATGATCCATACTTTAACATATTATGGTAATAGAGAACAAAGTTGACAAAAGTTCCCACAAAAATATGTACAAAATAACATAAAACTGGTTGCTACAACTTACAAACTCTGCTCAACTTACAAACCTGTATAGCTATCTACCAAACCTATCTGAGAATGAACCAATTGAACCATATTGTAATCATACTCTGAGATATGATTAGATTACTTTTTGCTTCGAGTTGTATGTTAAAATAGGGAAGCAGTAAAGGGAGATATAGGATATGGGACTACCTATCAAGATCTGAGCCAAAATTATACCATTTCGCCATTCACTTCAATGTGACTCTTTAGTTCTTCTTATCTTGGATATGCTGTCTACATGGATGTTGCTTTTGAACTAGAGTCCCAATGGAAGTTATGTTTGCAAGCATAGTTAGCAAAAAAAAAGAAGAAAAAGGGTTATTCCTAAATCAAAGAGTCCCTAATTTAAGGCATTACCAAATGAAAGTTTCTCCAGAAACAAAGAACCTAAATGCTCCAAATGGAACTCTTGTGTAACAAGAACTATGTACGTACTCGTACAATCTACAATAGATAACTATTATTATGGTATAATAGTTATTATTAATTCGAACTGTCAAATCATCAACTACTCGTACAACCAGACACCGACTCACGCCTCTGCCTAAAAGTTGGCTAAACTCCATCCGGACTAAAGAAGTACATAGAAACCGCTCCAAGAAATCGGTAGACAACGTCTACTACTTCTAGACATTTTGAACCAAAAGTGTCCAAAAAGCCAGTGATCTTTAACCAGACAGAATAAATATCAACTGCTGCCAAGAGCTCACTAGTGCCTCCAAGAAACCAACTAGACCAGTCAATTTCGCACCCATCAGTTGGAAACCAGTTCTAATAAATCTCAAGATAGCGACGATGTAGTAAGAGTAATAGCACAGACAGGTACACTTCATGTTAAAGCTACCTATCAGATAATTATCATATACAAGCAGATATACATGGAGCGTTATCATATGGGTAGAAGATACATGGTAAATCGCCTGTACGCTTATGACTAGTATACTGACCTAAGTTAAACTGTGAATGATGTAATGGGCGGAATTTTGCATATAAATAGGTTAGATTGCTCTGAACAAGTCATCTGGTCTGGTTCTTGTCTAGATGTTTTGTAGCTGGCGGTCTTTGGACCTCAGGCCTTCCATGTTAAACGTGGCGATCCATTTTGGACTTCTATTCTATTTGCATTTTATTTGTTGTAGGTAATCCATTTGTTATACAATTTTCGTTGTATTCTACACATTTGTTCTGTTTACTCAAAAGTTTCGAGGCATGGGAACTTTTCAGAACAAACTTTGTGGTCATCATTTGGTTAAATTAAAAATTAAATCTCTTTATAGGTAATTCCAGACAAAGTTAACTTCTCCTTGAGTATCAAATCAATTCAATTGAAATTTACTGTAGGTATTGTTATTTAAATACGAGTACAAAGCTGGCGGTCTTTGGGCCTCCAGACTTCCATGTTTAACGTGGCGATCCATTTTGGACTATGGTCACAGTATTTCTGACAATTCTGACGTTATTAGAAGGCCGAAAGGACTAAGAGATGTTTTGTACTATTTTGTAGCTGGCGGGTTTTGGGAATCCGGCATTTCATGTCAAACCTGAAGATACAATCTGGGGGCACAGTTGTAGGCTAAAAAAAATGCATTAAAGTTAGACAGTTTGTATGAGACCGAAAGAACGAAAAGAGATAATTTTACTCTTGTAGAAAAAGGAAAAAACCTGAAGAATTTTCCCTCCGAGATCCAAATCGGAAATCGTTGTGTTGACAATTTTGGCAACACTAACCTCCTTATTTTCAACCCCTAGATATTTCCCATCAGCAGGCGTTTGCCCAAATGTTCAAACATCTGGACTCCAGCCACTCACAATCACAAAGTTTCTCGTCTTCAGTGATCTATCGGGAACTGATACGTCCAACGTGCTATCGACGCTGGCTACGTTTCGACATTGCAAACTCCTCTAATATCCTCCAAGTGGGTATAAACCGATGAATACTACTCGTATTATGAATTTGATGAATTAATTACCACAATAAAAAGTACTTATTACACCCACCAGTAACTATATAGTACATAGTACTTGATTAGTAGGTAGGTAACTATAGCAGTAAGTACTTCAGTAGATAGCTTACCAGGTGAAATTTATAGAGCGTGCACGGTCAACTTGCTGAAATCAGTATGCCACGCGCTCTGGTATCCTGCACGACTTGTCAATGCTACTACCAGTAAGAACTATTCAGCAAATTTTCTCTATGAAATTACTGTTGTTTTCAGTACCTACTGAATTATTTTACCATAGAACCATAGATCGTACCTAATTGAGAGTAATGTGAAAACACTTTTTATTAGGTTTTTAAGATAATAAATTAATTTTCTAAGGTAGTCCAAGCACTTAAAATCTTGAAATTCTAGCGTTTCTAAGTCTAAAATAAATTGGTTTTAAAGTTTAAACTGATTTCATTTAGATAAGTAGCTACAAGCTTAGTCAGTAGAAGATCCTCCAAGATAAGTTGGGCTATTCCTACTTTGTAACAAAGTCAAGTTTTGCTGGTAGAAAGACACATTCTTCATATTTTCAAATACCTCTGATAAATTATTACTTTTTTGCTCTAAGCTTTCTTTCAAAAAGTAGGCCATGCACAAGCAGGTTGAAAACTTTCAAGTGGAAAACCTGAGGTAAAATACAATCATTGCATACAATTTAATTTATTTTTTTTATTTATTTATCATGCTCATTTTTTACAAAAATATTATGCATAATTTACAAACTAATACTAATCATAAAATATATCCAGGAATAAGTACCCACTTAAATTTCCTAAAGATAGAATATGATCAATATCTAATATTGCACGTAAAGTAGGTACACACCTTGAGAAAGTGTCAAAGTTTGAGAACCTCCAAGTCAGGGAAACCCAGATGAATTTCAAAGTTTAAAGTTACAGAAATTAAAAAAAAAGTAAAACCAAATCCTTGTACAGGAAACCACTTTTTTCTCAATTTAATAACCGTCAGGATTATCTTGAGTGGAATGCAGAGTATTTTCACACTCCCGGATTAGTAAAGTAATTCTATCCAGGTCAGTAAACATGACGAGAGTTACAAGTTTACTTTTCTCTTTTCCCGCTCTCTGTACGTATAATAAAATATATGTATATTCTATAAACCTTGGTAAATTGAACGCGAAGAGGAGCATAAGATTTTATTTTGGTGCTAGCATGGTAGTAAACATTGGGTGCTGGATTATTGAGGTATTTGGAAAATCCTACAATGCTGCAGTGAGCACCAAAGTTGTGATATAATGGCACAAAGAAACTGATACAGACTTTCTCACGCTTGTATGTCTAACAAACTGCAGAACATAATTATAAGTACTAGAACTACCAGACTATCTATTTGTACTTAATGAACTTAATCCATCCATATAGCTAATTTAGTTCTACAAATTGATAAAAAACCAAATTGATACAAACTTACCAACATGATTATTCAGGTATAAATTACTCAAGTATTCTACTGATAAGTAATATCTAAAACTTGTCTGTTTAATTCAGTTAGACTAAAAATTGATAAACTCGAGGATAATTGAACAATTGATTACTATTCATTAGTCATTGCTAGTTGTTAGTTAGGTACACATCAAGTTCTTGAAATTGCCTAGGCCAGATGAAAGTTGCACAGTTGTAAAATGCCCTGGGGCTATGCCTTTTGTAGATAATCACTGTACAACTAAGGAAAAATGTAATATAGGCAATCATTGTACAACAAAGAGAGTCCTGGAGACTAGAGATAGTTTTATTTTTAGCCGTAATGAAGTGATTTAATCTGTCATCATTACAGAGAAACGGTTTCCATCCAAGGTTTCTGTTCTGATCTATTTAAAGAGGCAATAATAATTATGTACCTATGTCTTTTTACCCATTAACATACTATCAATGGGAGGTGCTCAGGTGTTCCTAGTAAAATATGTAGATATAGATAGGTAGTTTATAATAATATGTAGATATGAAAAACACCTTTACTTATATCAGTCTCTTAAAGTAAAGATGGATAGATACCTTTCAGAATTTAGAAGTTGGCAAGCAAAATCTATCTCCTTACTGTAAATTTACCATTTTTTCAACACCAAATTTTCATTATCTGTCCACAGAATGAAAGTTCCAATGAGTCAAGACAAAATTCAGACTCAACCTCGTCATCAGAAGTCAATGATTCAGCTGAGTCTCCAAGAAAGACTCCAGGCTTTCGAAACTCTCCAAGAAATAGAGAAAACGAGAGAAAGTTACCTATATCAGTCTCGTACAGTAGAGATGGATGGATACCTTTCAGAATTTAAGTTGGCAAGCAAAATCTATCTCCTTACTGTAAATTTACCATTTTTTAACACCAAATTTTCATTATCTGTTCACAGAACGAAAGTTCCAATGAGTCAAGACAAAATTCAGACTCAACCTCATCATCAGAAGTCAATGATTCAGCTGAGTCTCCAAGAAAGACTCCAGGCTTTCGAAACTCTCCAAGAAATAGAGAAAACGAGAGAAAGTCTGTGAGGAACTTCAACTCTTTGGAAAACACTTTGTCTTTGAGTTCGGTGAATACATCAGGTCCCAGTGCACCAGCCAGGCCTTTCCCTAGTAGAACACCTTTGGTCAGGAAACTACCACCACAAGGATCCCAGTTCACACCCAGACCAATAGTCCCAAACGAAGCAGACATACAAAGCGAAACACCAAAACCTTTCTCTCAAAGAGAATTCAGAGGAAGAGAATACTTACCAGAGGGTTCTTCAACAACAGAACCGAAAATATCGGAAGGACAACAACCAAGTGGTGAACCAAACGTGCCAGAGTATTCCACTCGTTGGGCTATTCCTACTTTGTAACAAAGTCAAGTTTTGCTGGTAGAAAGACATTCTTCATATTTTCAAATATCTCTGATAAATTATTAATTTTTTGCTCTAAGCTTTCTTTCAAAAAGTAGGCCATGCACAAGCAGGTTGAAAACTTTCAAGTGGAAAACCTGAGGTAAAATACAATTTAGAACAAAAGCTACTCCACCAACCTCAAGAACCTCACATCTATGAAGTAACGGAAGAAGTTGAAATGCCTCCAAGAAGACGAAAAAACTTCGGAAGGGCTCGGAAAAACAGAAATAGCCAAAGCACAGAACTGCCAATAGAACGATTGTTCTCCACAACTGAGCAAGACAAAGTATCTGTCAACCCATCCAACACAAATACAACTGTATAGCTATCTACCAAACCTATCTGAGAATGAACCAATTGAACCATATTGTAATCATACTCTGAGATATGATTAGATTACTTTTTGCTTCGAGTTGTATGTTAAAATAGGGAAGCAGTAAAGGGAGATATAGGATATGGGACTATCAAGATCTGAGCCAAAAATATACCATTTCGCCATTCACTTCAATGTTGACTCTTTAGTAAAGTTCTTCTTGGATTTTGGATTAAATGCTATCTAAATGTATATTGCTTTTGAACTAGAGTTCTAATGATAGTTATGTTTGCCAGCATATCTAGTTAGCAAAAAAAGGTTATTCCTGAATCAAAGAGTCCCTAATTTAAGTGACCAAATGAAAGTTGCTCCAGAAACAAAGAACCTACATATAAATGCTCCAAATAGAACACTCTTTTGTAGGAAGAACTGCAAGGTCTACATGCTGCAATAGGTAACCACCATAATCATTCAAACTGTCAAAGCCTCAACTACGACTCACGCCTCTGCCTAAAAGTTGGCTAGGCTCCATCCGGAATAAAGAAGTACATAGAAACCGCTCTAAGAAATTAACGTCTACTAGACATTTTCAACCAAAAGTGTCCAAAAAGCCAGTGATCTTTAACCAGACAGAATAAATATCAACTGCTGCCAAGAGCTTACTGCCTCCAAGAAACCAACTGGACCAGTCAATTTCGCACCCATCAGTTGGAAACCAGTTCTAATAAATCTCAAGATAGCAACGATGTAGTAAGAGTAATAACACAGACAGGTACACTTCATGTTAAAGCTACCTATCAGATAATTATCATATACAAGCAGATATACATGGAGCATTATCATATGGGTAGCGTATGTTTAGGATACCCACATCAAGTTTGAGCGACCTCTTCAATGGTAGATTTGATGGTGTGACTGTTATCAGCTTTGATGGGATTGTTCAAGATACCTACCCAGAGAAGTATGCTGTGTCGTTTTGGCAACCCAAACTTTGAGCAGTCCATCAATAAATTTTATTGATTCTTTCTTTCTGCTCTGAAATTCCGCACTGTCAATATTCCCGTCAGTGTCAATAGATATTAAAAAAATATTGACATTTTGCGGACCGTATTTGTCATAGTTTTTCGTAGGAAAGGTTCCTATGTAATGTATTGACAATATGTACGAGCACACTAAAAAAATCTACTAATTGCACAATAAAACACATTTAAATCACAATAAAATATTAAAGTATAAAGCGAAGGAACTTCTCAGTCCTCTCTCAGCAGGATAAACAAGGTAAATTCTATTCTACTCGTCAAACTACTGTGTTCCTACTTCATGTCTTTTACACAGACATCAAAGAGGCATGCAAAGTGTCGGCCAAGATAACGAATGATTTTGTCATAATTATTTTGCAAGTAATTAATGCATTTGCAATTAAAGTCTTCAGAAAGAACACAGCTTTGCTATTGTAAAAATATTGACAATTTGCGGTCCGTAGTATTTGTAATAGTTTTTCGTAGGAAAGGTTCCTATGTATTGACAATATATACAAGCACACTAAAAAAATTTACTAATTGCACAATAAAACACATTTAAATATTTTAAATCACAATAGAATAATAAATTATAAAGCGAAGGAACTTTTCAGTTCTATCTGAGCAGAATAAACAAGGTAAATTTTATTTCACTCGTCAAACTACTATGTTCCTATACTACCTACTTCATGTCTTTTACAGAGACATCAAAGAGGCATGCAAAGTGTCGGCCTAGATAACGAATGATTTTGTCATAATTATTTTGCAAGTAATTAATGCATTTGCAATTAAAGTCTTCAGAAAGAACACAGCTTTGCTATTCACTACAACTACTACTCCTACTACTTCTGCTGTGTATACAACTGCTTCTTCTATACAATCTACCGCTTTGCCATCTCAAGTAAGTAAACTTTTATTGAATTAAAACTAGTTTGAAACATTGAATCCTTCCAGTCAATCGGAAAAAGTTTCAAAAGAGGTACTTTTTTCAATAGTTTTTTTTTTCAACTTCAGTAGAACTCTTAAGCATTTTATATTCTCTCATGATTTTACCTATCTAAGTATTTAAACAGGTAAATTATCAATTATTATTACAAGGTAGGCCATTTTAACCCATCTACCAAAGTTTGACTCCAAGACCTTGCACATTGCATAGGTAAATATTCTAGGCGTTCATAAAAAATAATCTCCGTTGTACCTATGGTACCTTGGTACCTATTCATAGAACAGCAAAGGGTACCAAAATAGATGATTACTTGATTACTATTGATTAGCTGTTATAAAGTTGGAAGTTATAAAATTTCAAGTTTATGAATATTGGATTAATTTCTACCGGATTTCTGATCATTATTCAAAAACATAATGAAAGTTTGGAAGCAAGTTCAAGAGTACCTACCTACTTTGAAATTTACGAGCTCAAGTTTAAAAGTTCCTTTTTCCCCCATAAAGCCTTATGGGCGACGATTAAAAATAAATTTAATAAGATCCTTCGGTTTCTCTTGTTTTTCTGTACATAATTGTACATAAGGTACGAGTCTAGGAGTACATTCAAAGACTCTTTCCATTGTAGTCTGTAGTTATGTACCAAGTATTTGTATGTAGGTACAACTTGATTCAAGTCAAATTATATGGTTCCTAAGTAGGCATTAGGCATTATTTAGGTATACCTACTTGCGTTCATTATCCCCTTCTCAATAACCTATTAACCACAACAACTAAACCAAAAACTACAACCACCACCGAGTTGGCTTTTGTAATATATGGCTTGTATCCGAATGGTACCATAGTGCGCAAATATCCCAATGGTACAATCATCCCTGAAACTACTAACATTACAGAAAATAGTCCTGATGATGAAATAATCCTCAACGATATTATCTCAAGGAATACTATTTTCAGAGCTGTAAATATAGCTAATAATGGAATGCCCTTCTCATCTTCAACTACAACTACTACTACTCCTACTACTTCTCCTGTGTATACAACTGCTTCTTCTATACAATCTACCGCTTTGCCATCTCAAGTAAGTAAACTTTTATTGAATTAAAACTAGTTTGAAACAACTACAACTCCTACTACTTCTGCTGTGCATACAACTGCTTCTTCTATACAATCTACCGCTTTGCCATCTCAAGTAAGTAAACTTTTATTCAATTAAAACTAGTTTGAAACATTGAAACCCTTCCAGTCAATCGAAAAGAGTTTCAAAATAGGTAGTTACCTAGTTCAATGTTTTTTTTTTCCTTTTTTTAAACTTCAGTAGGTATAGAATTCATAGTTATTTTACGTTATATTCTCTCATGATTTTACCCACCTAGGTTTTTAAAATTTTAAACAGTTAAATTATAAATTATTCATTAATTAACAAGGTAGGCCATTTTAACCCATCCAGCATAGTTTCACTCTAAGACCTTGCACATTGCATAAGTAAATATTCTAGGCGTTCATAAAAAATAATCTCCGTTGTACCTATGGTACCCATGCATAGAACAGCAAAGGGTACCAATATAGATGATTACTATTGATTAGCTGTTATAAAGTTGGAAGTTATAAAATTTCAAGTTTATGAATATTGGATTAATTTCTACCGGATTTCTAATCATGATTCAAAAACATAATGAAAGTTTGGGAGCAAGTTCAAGAGTAGGTACTTTGAAATTTACGAGCTCAAGTTTAAAAGTTCCTTTTTCCCCCATAAAGCCTTATGGGCGACGATTAAAAATAAATTTAATAAGAAACTTTAGTGAAAACGGGTCGATTAGTTACCTATGTTTGGTAGTGCTAGCTAGAGCATAGTTCAGTGTTAATAAAACTGTATAGGTAGAAAGAAGTGATGTAATATTAAATCAATTAAATAAAGCTAAATCGTGTAAATATAGGTAGTCTGATTAGATTTGTGGGTTCATGATTAGATTAAGTTCTTTATGTAAATATAGGCTGAATCTTATTATCAAGTATATTAAGGAATTTATATTATTTGCTTAGGTAGGTACTATCAATATTCACAATCTGATAACGAGGTACTGTATTAATTAGATATCAATGAAGAATGATTGAATGATGAATTAGATCTCTGAAAAAAAGTAGTCTACAAGCTGTACCGTACCTAGGTACTTAGGTATAGTAGATGTGGTAATTATTTTAATTTTTACCAAGGTAGGTATAAGGTAGTTTGTACCTACTTTTTAATAAAATGGTTTTTGGGGTCAATTATTCGTTTGGTGTCTAGTTTATAATGAATTATTCATTTTATTTTACCTGTAAATAATCTTACCGGGAGTCCATGTTGTACATAAAATCTCTGTACATAAATTACTGTAAATAATTCAACTTGATGCATTTCATTAATTATTTTCCTGGTATAATCTGGTTCATTGGGTGTCAGTAGATAATGTAGTTTTGAATTGTTTGCATTGGTTTTATTTCTACTGATTGCCTACATATACTATTATAATACACTATAATATGTAGGTACCCTATAATATTATTATGTATCTATAAAGGCTAAGCTAGCCTTGTTATGCTAATGATTAATGATATTATGGGTATGATTTAGGAGGATACTTATGTTTACATATATCTAGGTATATTCAAGTATCAAAGCAAACTTGTGATCAAAAGGTAAGTTTTATAATGCCTAGGGGTATATATACAGGGTGGTTCGTGATTTGCGAACCACGCTTATATCTCAGAAACGGCTGGGAATTAAGGAATGAAATAAACGGCATCATCAAACCCTCCATAATAAAAACAAAAGCACACACGCAAATAATTCATGGTGAAAAGGCTAAAAAGTTTCTGTGTTCTATAAGAGGATTAAAATCACGAAGTTTTTACATTTATTTTTTATTACCTAATAAATTAAGTACCCAACATGTAGGGTATAGGTAGACATAATACATGGAGGTATGCTGAAAGTATTCGGTGTAGAAGAAATGAAAAATACATACCTAACTGTCGTACATACAAATGTTATACCTGCACGTAGATATAGTTTATGCTGAAATGACTGAAACATGTGACCTTAAATTGAACTCCCTAAAATAGAAAATAGCTATTGTACCTACAATTTCGCCAAAGTGAACTACATAATTATTTGGAATTATTTTGGATTAGTATCCACACTTCCACAGTTACAGCTATTATTCTTAGTAGCTTCCGTTCAAGATCTAAACTAAATAGGTAATAATAGGGGGAAAATCTAATAGAAATCTGGTACGAATCATTATATTAGGACCATTAGGTGCTTTTTAACGTAGAGTCATAGAAGATATTATAAGCTAGATGTTATGATAAAATAGAAATTTCCCAAGAGACATATAGGATAAGGTGTGTTCTTTTCACTTTATATTACCCCATTACTTACACTTTCTACTGCTCCATTACTTACATTACCCATGACAGAATCTGAATTTGCATATCTGATAAGTTTTCCTAATCCCCCTCATTTTTTCTTCTGTGCATTTCCATTTCTCAAGACGAAACAAAAAAAGAAATCAGCATTTCTCCTAGAATTTGAATTACAAAAATGTTGAGATATAAAAACTTTAATTACTTTATATTTTTTTCTTTTCTCCTTTGTTTACTTTGTTCCAATGATAATTGTATTCACATAAATTCAATTAACAACTCGACATTATTAAAGCAGCTCGCAGGGAAACGAAAGAAAAAACAATTTGAAACAGAATAATTAATATCATGAGAAAATTACTCTGAGCGAAATTTACTTAATAAGTTGTTCTTTTTTGGTTCATATTTATTATTCGAAAGAAAATTTGAAATACTGATGATATTTTACTCGGGTCTTTTTCCCCTTTGTAAAAATTACTCGGAGCGAAATTTACTTAATATCTAAGTTGTTCTTTTTTGGTTCATATTTATTATTCGAAAGAAAATTTGAAATACTGATGATATTTTACTCGGGTCTTTTTTCCCTTTGTCTGACTTGTGAATTCAAAATAAATGTTGCATTACAAAAAAAGCACGTACAGTAGAACAGTTTCAACCCCAGAATCAGTTCAAAATCGGGTATTTATTATCTTTTGTGTCTACATTTTGTTCTTTTGTGTCTAAATTTTGCCCCTTTTCTCATTGTTTTATACGGAATTTCAATTATTTCAACTACCCTCGGTCCCAATCAGTTGCTTTCTCTCTCTCTCCTCTTTCTCTCTCTCTCTCCTCTCTCTTTCTCCTCTCTCTCTCATTTATCTAGTGGCCTAGCTTTTCCAACCACTATTTTATTATATCAGACTTCAACGTAAACGTTGGTTTTAGATTTAATCGCCCTCATTTGTCAAGGGCTATTCTTCTTATAGTGTCTTAACCACCCAGAAATATTCCTCGTGGTTACCTACCTATCTAAAGTCCATTTCAAACTGTCCGTTCAGATCAAGCCCCTCAAAGGCTCGATCTGTCTCAAAATTTAATGAGAAAATTTCCGCCGAACCTATGTTGGAAATTTTTGCCGAATTCCACCAAAATCGGCAAACTTTTCCTTTCAGGAGTCAGGTGTTGACCAAACCGACAGACAGAAAAATGAAAAGAAAAAAACAGTCGAGGTATTTAAATGTTAGAACCTTTCGTTTTACAAGAATAATTAGAGATGAATTCAGAGGATTCCTCTCAGAATTGAAACCCTAATGTGATTTGAGTGAGATTAAAATTCTCAAAATTATATTAAAACCCATGGAAAGTAATTAAACGGGTGCATCTGTTGAAGATAAGCGTAATAAGATTACAAATGTTCCTTCCAAGAAAAAAGTCGTAATAAAAGCTAACTAGTAATTAGAAAAACCAAGCACCAAGGAAATATATTATGAGTAACATTATGAAGGAAATTGGGCTTATCCTGTTTTCTTTTCGTCTTCTATTATTTCAGCTATATTTTTCACTCTAATATCTTCATTTCCTTGTTATTTTCCTTTTGCAATGCTTTCCTTATTGAGAGATAGAGTGAAGAGGAGATGAGAGGGTAATAAAAGATTAACTTCAAGAAATCAATCCATCTTGTCTAGTATCTTTTTCTGTCTGTAATTGGTACTAAGTCATGCAAGAGCGTGTTTCAATTTCCAACATACATATTGCATTATCTCTTAACATCAACAAGGCAATGTGAGTATGCAAAAGGCAAACTTAATGCAATTACGAGGCGTAAGAGAAATCAAGTGAGGGAAAATATAGGCATAGGGAAAATTGTCAATGAATATCAATGAATATATATCAATGAATACTTCAATATCAATGAATATATCAATGAAAGCAAAGTGTTGAGGGGAATCCATAAATGTGTGATGTCGCAGGATTTCTATTTTGTAAAGAGAATAAAAATTATGCTCAAATATTGTATGACCTTGGTTAGACTGTGGGGACTAAAGGGACTTTCCAATCCTATCCCAGCAGGATAAACAAGGTGTATTTCAATTCTAATTCTATATCTTAGTTTTAAAAGTCGTCACAACCAATGAAAGAGATTAGGTAGTTAAGATATCACCTTCATAAGTACCTACCCTTTTTATTCTGCACTATTAAGGCTAAAAAGTCCATTCACTCTCGCAGTCTAGTGTAGATAAATGGCACAATAGTATGAATGGTTTGTAGGTCCTTCTCCAAAGAAGTATAGTCTATAGTTCTATACAAATCCCAGCATGGCATTTACAGCGCTTACGAATATACAATTATTATACATACGTGATTAGCTTTAGAACAGATCTTACAGCCCCATTATCTTGGACTTCACAGGTGGACTCTAACGATTTGGACTCGTCCTCAGAGGCCACTCCATCAGATGAGTCCAGTGATGCTGATGGCTCTGAAACCAATTCTCTAACGGATGTTGATGCCTCCAGTGATCAAACCTCCAATGCTGACCGCCTCTCGGACCGCGTAAGTAGCTTCCTCGATTGAAGCCCTCTTTGGCGAAGATTTAAATCCGGCCAAGGGCCCAATTTTTCCATGGATTTGCTTCAACTTTTTTACTGCTTCTAATATAGGTATTGTAGTTTGTAGGTATTGGAATTTGCAGTTTGTAACCCATATTTTAAACTTGATACATATTGGAGAAATTCAATGGCCAACTCCGGATTTAATAACCATTTAGGTCAGACCAAGGTATTGAATGACAAGAGCCAATGTTGAATACTGAATTACCAAAGAATTAACTTTTGTTATCGTTACATTATCCAATTATCCGCGTACCTAATCCATCATCATTGGTTAACAGCCATAAGGCTGGTTTGCTGCAGTACTCCATGTTTTGCCTTCCTTTCGAGATCTGCCTTCCTTTTGAGATGCCGTCTGCCTTCCTTTCCCTGTCTTTTAATTATCTCGGTATAATATTATATCTGTTGCATTCTTGTATTCTAGAAATGATTCAACATGGTAAATTAGGTAGATTTATAAACTTTGAAGTTTACAAGTTACAACGCATAATTTAAACTTGATATTGGAGAAGTTCAATGGCCAACTCCGGATTTAATAACCATTTAGGTCAGACCAAGATATTGAATGACAAGAGCCAATGTTGAATACTGAATTACCAAACAATGAACTTTTGTTATCGTTATATATTATCCAATTATCCGCGTACCTAATCCATCATCATTGGTTAACAGCCATAAGGCTGGTTTCCTGCAGTACTCCATGTTTTGCCTTCCTTTCGAGATCTGCCTTCCTTTTGAGATGCCGTCTGCCTTCCTTTCCCTGTCTTTTAATTATCTCGGTATAATATTATATCTGTTGCATTCTCAAACCTACCACTACCACCACAACAACAACAACAACTACTACTACAACAACCACACCAGAACCTACTACAACAACTACAGAAGAACCCACTACAACACCAGAACCTACAACTACCACGACAACTGATTTAGGTAATGTACTAGCACATAATAAAGGCTGTTAATCGATGTCGACTGAACCGTCCACACTTCCTCGATAACATAGATTTACCTCGTCGATCGATGGCCGTCGACTATTTGTGGACACTCTTGTGGCGCCATACACTAAAGGTGACGAACAGTTCAAAAACATAAATTGCCCACCTAATTAGCTTTGAAAAAAGCGCGTGCGCCTGCCTTGTAAGCGCTTGGTCTCGGGTTTGATTTCCGCCCGCGGCGAACTTTATCCTAAAGTCCCAGACAGATACATATTACATATTAGACCACGACAACAACCACTACAACTCCAAAACCTACAACCACAACTCGAAAGCCGACAACAACCAAACCAAAAACAACGAGTAAGACAACCAGTAAACCTACTAGTAAACCAAAGAGTGCAAAGCAAACTGCTCCTAAACAAACAACCACTTCTACCACAACTACAACCACCACAACAACTACAACTACTCCAGAACCAACAACGACAACGCAAGAACCCACTACAACTCCAGAGCCCACTACCACAACTACTACAACAACCACAACACCAAAACCAACTACTACAACAACAAATAAACCGAAAACAACTAAAAAGCCAGCAAGTAAACCAAAAAGTTCAAAGAAAACTACCCCCAAACCTACCACCACAACAACTACTACAACCCCAGAACCTACAACTACAACAACAGAAGAACCTATAATAGTTCCACCTGTACCTTTAACGACTCCTAGCACAACAACGACTTCAACAACTGTAATGCCTACAACAAAAGCAACAACACAGAAACCAAAAACTACGAAAAAACCAGCGGCAAAGACAACTATAAAGAAAACAACTCCAAAACCCACCACTACCTCTACTACTACAACAACAACAACAACTACCACTACAACGACTCCAGAGCCAACAACTACTACTGAAGAGCCCACAACTACACCAAAACCAACTACTACTTCTATAGGTAGGTATTTAAACAGTTAAATTATCAATTATTACAAGGTAGGCCATTTTAACCCATCTACCAAAAATATAAATTTTAATTTGTGAAGATTCTTTTCTAAATAATTATACCGATAATTATTTGCATTTATTCCATCTACCAAAGTTTGACTCCAAGACCTTACACATTGCATAGGTAAAATAATATTCTAGGCGTTCATAAAAAAATAATCTCCTTTGTACCTATGGTACCTTGGTACCTATACATAGATCATAGAACAGCAAAGGGTACCAAAATAGATGATTACCTACTTGATTACTATTGATTAGCTGTTATAAAGTTGGAAGTTATAAAATTTCAAGTTTATGAATATTGGATTAATTTCTACCGGATTTCTCTATAACAGTTCCACCTGCACCTTTAACGACTCCTACCACAACAACGACTTCAACAACTGTAATGCCAACAACAAAAGCAACAACACAGAAACCAAAAACTACGAAAAAACCAGCGGCAAAGACAACTACAAAGAAAACAACTCCAAAACCCACCACTACCTCTACTACTACAACAACAACTACCACTACAACGACTCCAGAGTCAACAACTACTACTGAAGAGCCCACAACTACACCAAAACCAACTACTACTTCTACAACAAAAAGACCAATAACACCAGAACCGATCAAAGCAAAAACAGCTTCTAAAACAAACAGTAAACCCAAAACAACTAAGAAAACTACACCTAAAACTACGACAACTACCTCTACAACAACTACTACAACCCCAGAACCAATAACGACTGAGGAAGAAGAGGAAGAGGAATCTGACGAAGAAACAGAAACCGTCGAAACAACTGAGCCAATAACAACCACAACAACTACCACCACTCAAAAACCAACTACAGCTAAACCTAGTACAACTCCCAAACCTAAAGGAACTACCAAGAAAACGACACCTAAACCAAAAACAAGTACCACAGTAGCAAAACCATCAACAACGAGCAAACCTACCACCACTGAAGTTCCAAAGACTTTACAAGGCAAATCAAAAAGTGACACTTCTTCCAACTCGATTATATTTTCCACTAAACAACCACCAGTAGCTTAACCAAAGAAGAAATTCTTTTTTGCTAACCATTTCTTTTATCCACAGAAGGGCCTTCTGGACCATTTCTCTTTTATTTCCCTTTTTTGTGTTTTGTTTATTATGTCTTTCCTTTCCTTTGTTTATTTTTTATGCTTTTCTATAACACCACTCATAACATTACCACTGTTCTTTATACTAACCTTACTAATCTTGTTTTTATTTCTGTTTCAGATAATATTATCTACTTCTCTAGATAGGTACCTAATACATAATACCTTCTGTTTTCTTTGCTGTTTCCATAACGTTTACTTCTTCTAATACTTCTTTATGAATAACCGTTAAATTTTTAATCTGTTACCTTATTTTCGAAACAACTAAGTACATATCGACCTAATATATGTATCTGTATCCGTTTGTTGTTTAATATCTAGTTATCTAGGTACCTAATATGTGTTTCTTCCTCTAAGTAACACCAAAGTTTTCTAACTGTATTAACTATAACACAACCAAGAAAACGACACCTAAACCAAAAACAAGTACCACAGTAGCAAAACCATCAACAACGAGCAAACCTACCACAACTGAAGTTCCAAAGACTTTACAAGGCAAATCAAAAAGTGACACTTCTTCCAACTCGATTATATTTTCCACTAAACAACCACCAGTAGAATCAGTACGAAGAGCTAAACAAGCATTCTCTGTAGACTCAGAACCTACACAATCACCTGACACTCCAGAATCCGAATCTAGTCCTGATGCAAGTGAAGATGAAGATGATGATGATGATGATGAAAACGAAGAAACAGAAAATGAACCAGACGTAAGTGTATGTAAATAGAAAACATCTGGCGGGATGGCAGAAGACATTTCTTTGTAAATAACACCAAACAACAATTTCACCAGGTCTTCTACAATGATAATTATTATACCTAACTACCTACCCTTTCTTATCTAACAATGGTGATAGTGCTCTTCACTAATTGAAACATCTGTACCTTTGGGGCGGGAGATCTCCAGAATCCGAATCTAGTCCTGATGCAAGTGAAGATGAAGATGATGATGATGAAAACGAAGAAACAGAAAATGTACCAGACGTAAGTGTATGTAAATAGAAAACATCTGGCGGGATGGCAGAAGGCATTTCTTTGTAAATAACACCAAACAACTATTTGCACCAGGTCTTCTCAAATGATAATAATTATACCTAACTACCTACCCTTTCTTATCTAACAATGGTGATAGTGCTCTTCACTAATTGAAACATCTGTACCTTTGGGGCGGGAGAAATAAAAACACAAAATAATTTCAGACCCAGTTATCCAGAGTTTTGCAATAAAACCTACCCACAACGGCTTTCCCTAACTAAATACCGAACATTATTTTGATATTTTCATTAATATTATCTTGTTTAGAGAGAGAATTTCGTTATAAACCAAGAACAAATTTGGTTGAATCCCTCCATGTATAATATTTTGATAACCAGTGTAGGTTGTAGGCTTGTAGGTGAGTATTAGGTGTAATAATTGTATTTCTTGAAGGTTACTTTGAAAGGTGCAAAAAATAATTACCTACCTACTTACAAAAGTACTTTGGTCTTCTATTCTGGTAACCAAAATGGTTCCATGCAATCTCTAATATTTAAGAAAAATATAGTGTATAATATTTTGATAACCAGTGTAGGTTGTAGCCTTGTAGGTGAGTATTAGGTGTAATAATAAATTGTATTTCTTGAAGGTTACTTTGAAAGGTGCAAAAAATACTTACCTACCTACTTACAAAAGTACTTTGGTCTTCTATTCTGGTAACCAAAATGGTTCCATGCAATCTCTAATATTTAAGAAAAAATATACAATATTTGACACTGTCAACAGATTTAACAATAACTTAATCATCTGAAAATGTCAGCTGGGAATAGACGGAATCACTCCTAACATAATGAACACATTATCCAAAGTGTCTGATTTACCTAATTTGAGCAATAAATTACCGTCGGTATGTGTAAGGAGTAAGTAACAATTATTCACACACGGTTAAACACCGTTTGGGCTGTCTTTAAAAACTTACCAAAGTTACCAAACTCACCATAAATCTTAATGATTCAAGGTAGGTATTTCAAGAAAGTGAACATGGAACACGGGCAAAGAAGCAACTTGTCCAACTTAATGTAATGTTCTGGATGATTTAATTGCTGCCTATAACATCTATAATTTCAGTTATGTCTGCAATAATAAGTAATTATGATAGATAATTTGTAATGGCTATATTATCAGCACTTAGAGTCCTAATATGGGTTGCGTGTTGCTGTTATGTAATGCACTTTGAAGACTTTCAAGTCGTTAGTTTTTGTAATGCCTGCAAAACACCTTTGAGTGTGTTTTAAGATATACAATATTTGACACTGTCAACAGATTTAACAATAACTTAATCATCTGAAAATGTCAGCTGGGAATAGACGGAATCACTCGTAACATAATGAACACATTATCCAAAGTGTCTGATTTACCTAATTTGAGCAATAAATTACCGTCGGCCGTCGGTATGTGTAAGGAGTAAGTAACAATTATTCACACACGATTGAACACCGTTTGGGCTGTCTTTAAAAACTTACCAAAGTTACCAAACTCACCATAAATCTTAATGATTCAAGGAATTTCAAGAAAGTGAACATGGAACACGGGCAAAGAAGCAACTTGTCCAACTTAATGTAATGTTCTGGATGATTTAATTACTGCCTATAACATCTATAATTTCAGTTATGTCTGCAATAATAAGTAATTATGATAGATAATTTGTAATTGCTATATTATCAGCACTTAGAGTCCTAATATGGGTTGCGTGTTGCTGTTATGTAATGCACTTTGAAGACTTTCAAGTCGTTAGTTTTTGTAATGCCTGCAAAACACCTTTGAGTGCGTTTTAAGACAGTTTGAGAACTTGCTACTTGTAAGAACTGTTGTTAGATTTTATGTAGAATCATGCATGTGCTTGTAAAGTTCAATGAACATCAGAGTTACACAATGGGGATATAACCAATTGTTGTTTGGAATTTTAGAGGAAGCAGGTCTTCAAAAGCTTGGATATTGGTCATCGCGTCATAAGAATTTTACCAAGAACCCACCTTGAAAAAGCCACAACCCGTTATTTGGTTGGCAAATATTTATTCGAAATTTCGACTCCGTGAAGGTCCGCGAACCCAACAATATTTTTTATTATTGGACAAAATTCATTGGATGTTCAAAATTGTTGGATGAAGAATGAGGATGAAGGAATCGCTAATTGATTGTTGCGGTTCTATATCTTCCTCTGCCCAGAGAGTGAGTGCACCCAGAGCTGGCGCTGTATTTAGGGGAAGCCTTCCCCATCAATCTGCGAATTTTCTTTTGCCCCGAAATGTAGTCTTCTTTTTCTCCTCGCCTTTTCCCGTGTTCACACGAGGTCGGCGTTTTTCGTCAGCCTCTCAATCAGCCCGATCTAGGGTGATCGCTTTTGGGCTGAGATTCGGTTTGGCTACAAAATTTCACCGAGTGGATGCCCTTCGCACTCACCCTTTGCTATTTCATTAGCAAGGGAAATTTCAGGCTGGTATTCTCCATGTTCACACGAGGTCGGCGTTTTTCGTTAGCCTCTCAATCAGCCCGAACTAGGGTGCTTTTGGGCTGGGATTAGGTTTGGCTACAAAATTTCACCGAGTGGATGCCCTTCGCACTCACCCTTTGCTATTTCATTAGCAAGGGAAATTTCAGGCTGGTATTCTCCCTGTTTAAAGTCCCCAGCCAAAAGTATTGACCTATAATTTGGCCCCCTAGGTATAAGCCACAGTTCGGATTCTTGCCCCTTTCCTCTTGCCCCTGAATTACTGAATAGGGGCCTACCCAGCAGAGCCTAGGTAATATACGTATAATATATTTTAAGTCTGTAAAATATCTATTCTGAATTAGTTCTGCAAACATTTTTGCACTTTGTTAAAATTTGTGGTTTTTAGTCCGTCCTTCCTTTATTATTACAATAGTAATAAAAAGGTATAAGGGACGGACTATTGTATTCGCTTCGGTGTCGTACCGGTTTTAGCATTACCTATGTTAAGCTACGCCGCGCGAGGAAGGCCAATAAATGAATGGGTGACTTAAACATTATATTGGGAATAAAGGGAGAACGGGCTCTAGTCTTGATTTTAAATCATTAGCGAAAACTATAAAACTACCCCGTATTTGTTGTTGTTGCTGCAAACAAAGAATTGTTGCAAGAGGGCCCACTGTTGGATCTCCCCGCGGGGGCCCCGGTTGGAAACGACCCTGTATGTGAACTTTTCAACCAATGAGGAGCTATGTGTGATAGCGACTTATATGGCGAATGATTGGCTATTGCCTATAGGCTGCAATCAAGTTTGCTCAAAGCACTCAAAAGACCATCAAGGATTGCCATGATGTCTTAACTCAATCATAGGGCAAATCCTTGTGTTGAGTGGTGGCATGAAACTTGTCTTAAATTGGTGTAGAAATTGCTGTGTTGAGTGATGACTCAACTGTTGACTGGTGCAATAACTAGCTGTGAAAACACGTCTAACACAACTACCTACTATTACCTGCCTCAACATTGTTGATACAAAAGAATCAATATTAAATATAGGTACCTTATTTATCTATATGTAGTGTGTACTATCGGCTAAAAGTAAAAAGTCCTTCTATGCCAGTACCTAATCTTATGGTGTTGCTGACGCTATTATAAAGCAAGATAGGTAATAATATTTTTATTATTACCTACTTGAAGATATTATGCTTATTTACACTGCTCGAATGAGACTAACAAGTGCCTTGGAAGCACGTACCTAGGTAGGTATTACTATTATTATGGTAAAATTCTCAACAGTAAATTGCATGCCGTGGTTTGGATTCGAACCCGCCCCCTCTACACTCTGTTTCTAGCCTTATTCAGCTGGGAGAATACACCTGCATGCATTCTGGTGTATTGTTCTTTTTCTTGCCTGTTTTCAAACTCCTTTTTTTTAAGAGCCCTCCAGTTTTTTCGGCAGTATTATTCTCTCTTCATATCTTACCCTCTCTCTCTCTATCTCTCTCTCTCTATCTCTCTCTCTCTCTCTCTCTCTCTCTCTCTCTCTTTCTTTCTTTTTGTTGTGACGGTAAAAAAAAAAGATATTATATTCTGTAGATTGTACGAGTAGATACCTCGCTATACCTCCCCAGAGCTTTTTTACAGCCGGAATTTTAAAACGTTGAATATTATTTTTTATTCTTTTCATAATTAACAATGTCAGAAAATAAGCAAGATGTTTTGGCGGAGAAAGAGAATGAGGGTGGAAAGAGGGAGGGAGAGAAGGGGGAGGAGGAGGTATGGTGTGGGATTAAGAAGAGGAAGGAGGAAGAGAAAGGATGGAGGAGGGGGAAGTGCGGGAAGGGGAGAAAAGAGAAGGGATAGGAGGGATGGGAGAGGGAACAAATAGAGGAGGAAGGAGAGGAGAGGGGATAAGGAGGAAAGAGGAGGAGAGGATGCGGTGGGGGGAAGAAAGAAAACGGGAAACTGACGAAGAAGAAGAAAGAGGAAGGAGAATGAAATGTGAGAAACCAGAGACTGGAACAAAAAAAGAGGAAGGGAGAGGGGAGGGAGGAAAAAAAAGGAAAGAAAGAGGGAAATAAAGGGAGGGGGGACAGAGTAAAAGAAAAGGAAGGAGAGAGGGGGAGAGAAAGAGATCTAAAATAGATATACGAAGAGAGAGAGAAGGGAGGAACAGAGAATGGGAAAAGAAGGGAAGAGGGAGATATGAGGATAGAGGAGGGAGAGGAAGGAAGATAAAATTATAATTTCTACGAGCAAAGTCAACCCGGCTAGTGTAGGTACAATGTACATGTTAAGAAAGAGAAAAGGAGAAGAAATTGAGAGAAGAAGTGGGAGAGAAGGAGAAAGACAAGGAAAATAAATGGGAGTAAGGAGTAAATTTAAAGTAAAATTTTACTGCAGCAACAAACCAGAAATATCACAATTACACACTCGTAGGGACATAAACAATCTCTTTGATGTAGTGATAGTGGTTATTTATACTGCTCGCATAGGACTGAAAAGTCCCTTTACTCCAGCAGCTACTACTATTATTGTGGTCAAATCCTCAAATTATATTGAGGATAAAATTCCAAACCTCGACTGGGATTGAACCCACGCCCTCCTGTTTACCAGGCGAGCGCCATGACCACTACACCACCGAGGTAGATTATTAACGTGGTAGGCTTTGGATCGGGAGGTTGATAGTTCGAGGCCTTGTTCTTCCTGAATTCCATAATAATAGAAACCTTCCTCTTTTCTTCTCTTTCAGTGACACTTCATCTCAAGTATGAAGTTATGCCTACACCTAACTCTACTCAGCACACTATTGGCCACCTATGTGGTCACTGGCCAAACTCAGGCCAACACATTTCTCCAGTACGATGAGGTAAGTTTCTATTTCTATATATATTTTTTTTTCTTTTATAAAACCAAGAGGAAATCCAAAAAATGCCTACAAGACAATTAGATAGAGATAAACAGGTACATATTGAGCTAGGTTTGTTTGAAGAGGGAACTGTAACTGCTGAGGTCTTATCAAGCAGACGCGCTACAATCCAAGCTAATAACTAGGCTGGCAAATGAGCTAGGTTTACAACCTATAATATTAGATAGATAACTACTTATGTACCTGGTTGATAAAACAATATTGTTGCTATCAATACCAATATTAGGTGTTTTATTTCTATGCCAAATATACGGACAACACAAATAGCTACAAGTTCAAGGTAGTGTGAAAATTAAACACAACAAAACAGCAGAAAGAGAACAAACAGATAGATACATCATAACATCCACATCACAACACTCTCTCCATTTTATGAAATTCACTACAAATTTGGCAGTTATGCAGTGATGTTAAACCTCTATAAAATGTGTACGAAACACACACATATCTACATAAAACACGGTGTATTTATGTCCAATACCAGAATAATTCCTACTCAGAATTCAGACTACTAATTTCTGGTTTGTCTCGGAAAGTTACATAACACGTGGGGGAAGACTTGTAAAGTTCAGCTCGGTGATATTTTACAATTTACAAATAATAAAAAACTACTTCAAAAATAGCTACTTTGCACTCAAGGACTTTCGGAGAAACTTTACGTACCGTCATCTGAGGTGACTTTGCACCTGCCCGGGTGACTTTGCACCAACTCAGTAAAATGTTTTGAATGCTGACTGAATGCTTCTGGAGGAAGTAAAAAAATATTTAAAAATATGATAAAATAGCTGATATCTTTGTGAAAAAACATATGAGCACTTTGAGGTTATGTTTACTTTCATTTTAGAGTTATCAGTCGTTGAAGCAGGACCCCTTGAAAGCAGTGTGAAAAAGCTCCGGAAAATTTCAAAGCTGCAGCAGTCCCATGGTGTGATAGGCTAGGTGTAAATATATGATTAACTTCTAAATTTAGTCTGCAAGCTGTTTAAAAAGGTTTTATAGTGCTATCTTCCACTAAAATTGGGGGGAGGGGAGGGGGGCTGAGTACCGGGGGGATGCTCCAAATTGTCGGAGTCCGCCCCACAGTAAAGGAGCAGAAGTGAAGCAAGAGGCCCGCCCTATATACTGCCCTGCTGATGGTCCTAAATATTTGTTAGATCGTCAAAAGGACATCGACTTTGCAAATACCTAAATTAACTAGGTTAGTGATATTTTTGGCAGGTAAAAGTGAGGAAGCAAGGAAAACAAGTACGTACTTAGTCTAAGCACTTGTTTATTGGTACTTAGACCTAGGTATTAGGAACTGAATAGTTCTCATACCTTGTAGAGTATGTAGAGTGAAGAGCATTATTTTAAGAACTCAGCACACAAAATTCCCATGGCTAATTATGTGATCCTGATCATGAATTGCAAACGCATTGGTCATATTATGTCTGAGTCCTAGACACTAGTGACTAGATCAATATACACAATACCTATTGATTTGCTCTTGCTAGCTGTTTTTGAAAATCGGTCTAAGTTCGACTCGGAATCTAACTTTCCGAATATGGACTTTCTGAAAGGTCGTCTGACGCAATACAAGTCCTGTGTGTGAAAGACAGTCACAAATAGGATGAATACTTCCATTATTACGAATACTTCAAATTATCGTCACAAACTAGGCCCTTGGCCCTTGTTGATTAAATTCCTGTTTTGGCCCTAACAAACTATGCCCTAAATTATTGAGGACGATTTGACATATCTCGTCTGGGATTGAACTCACGCCCTCCTGTTTACCAGGCGACCGTCCTGAACACTACACAAATAAATTTAGAGATAGACACCAAGGAAAAAGGAACCATTGTAAATACAGACACGTGACAAGATGCCAATGTACGTAACTCAAATACCAGAAGAACACAGAGCACAGTTGGGGATATTCAGATATTTTAAGAAAGACGGGGAAAAAATCAAATGAATTAGCAATGTCGTAATAGAGCAAATCAACAATGTGGCTCCATCCGTAGAATCTCTAATGTGAAGAATCTCTAACGTATTAGAGTCTCTAATTCTCTAATGTGAATAACTCAGTCAAATTTCCTCAAGACATAAACATGCTCTTACTCAATCCAAATAAGGAACTAGCAATGCATCAGGAGTGGAATCTCAACAAATGATGATTTTGCTGATGAAGAACCAAGATATGAAGATACTACTTGTCTGGTAACCATTGTTGAAAAATTGAGATCTTGGGATTTGGCAATTTGGCATTAAGATCAAAAATATGTACCATAATATGATCCATACTTTACCATATTATGGTAATAGGGAACAAAGTTGACAAAAGTTCCCACAAAAATATGTACAAAATAACATTAAAACTGGTTGCTACAACTTACAAACTCTGCTCAACTTACAAACCTGTATAGCTATCTACCAAACCTATCTGAGAATGAACCAATTGAACCATATTGTAATCATACTCTGAGATATGATTAGATTACTTTTTGCTTCGAGTTGTATGTTAAAATAGGGAAGCAGTAAAGGGAGATATAGGATATGGGACTATCAAGATCTGAGCCAAAAATATACCATTTCGCCATTCACTTCAATGTTGACTCTTTAGTAAAGTTCTTCTTGGATTTTGGATTAAATGCTATCTAAATGTATATTGCTTTTGAACTAGAGTTCTAATGATAGTTATGTTTGCCAGCATATCTAGTTAGCAAAAAAAGGTTATTCCTGAATCAAAGAGTCCCTAATTTAAGTGACCAAATGAAAGTTGCTCCAGAAACAAAGAACCTACATATAAATGCTCCAAATAGAACACTCTTTTGTAGGAAGAACTGCAAGGTCTACATGCTGCAATAGGTAACCACCATAATCATTCAAACTGTCAAAGCCTCAACTACGACTCACGCCTCTGCCTAAAAGTTGGCTAGGCTCCATCCGGAATAAAGAAGTACATAGAAACCGCTCTAAGAAATTAACGTCTACTAGACATTTTCAACCAAAAGTGTCCAAAAAGCCAGTGATCTTTAACCAGACAGAATAAATATCAACTGCTGCCAAGAGCTTACTGCCTCCAAGAAACCAACTGGACCAGTCAATTTCGCACCCATCAGTTGGAAACCAGTTCTAATAAATCTCAAGATAGCAACGATGTAGTAAGAGTAATAACACAGACAGGTACACTTCATGTTAAAGCTACCTATCAGATAATTATCATATACAAGCAGATATACATGGAGCATTATCATATGGGTAGAAGATACATGGTAAATCGCCTGTACGCTTATGACTAGTATACTGACCTAAGTTAAACTGTGAATGATGTAATGGGCGGAATTTTGCATATAAATAGGTTAGATTGCTCTGAACAAGTCATCTGGTCTGGTTCTTGTCTAGATGTTTTGTAGCTGGCGGTCTTTGGACCTCAGGCCTTCCATGTTAAACGTGGCGATCCATTTTGGACTATGGTCACAGTATTTCTGACAATTCTGACGTTATTAGAAGGCCAAAAGGACTAAGACAGTTGTATGAGACCGAAAGAACGAAAAGAGATGATTTTATTCTTGTAGAAAAAGGAAAAAAACCTGAAGAATTTTCCCTCCAAGATCCAAATCGGAAATGGTTGTGTTGACAATTTTGGCAACATTAAACTCCTTATTTTCAACCCCTAGATATTTCCCATCAGCAGGCGTTTGCCCAAATGTTCAAACATCTGGACTCCAACCACTCACAATCACAAAGTTTCTTGTCTTCAGTGATCTATCGGGAACTGATACGTCTAACGTGCTATCGACGCTGGCTACGTTTCGACATTGCAAACTCCTCTAATATCCTCCAAGTGGATATAAACCGATGAATACTACTCGTATTATGAATTTGATGAATTAATTACCACAATAAAAAGTACTTATTACACCCACCAGTAACTATAGTACATAGTACTTGAGTAGTAGGTAACTATAGCAGTAGGTACTTCAGTAGATAGCTTACCAGGTGAAATTTATAGAGCGTGCACGGTCAACTTGCTGAAATCAGTATGCCACGCGCTCTGGTATCCTGCACGACTTGTCAATGCTACTACCAGTAAGAACTATACAGCAACTTTTCTCTATGAAATTACTGTTGTTTTCAGTACCTACTGAATTATTTTACCATAGATCATAATTGAGAGTAATGTGAAAACACTTTTTATTAGGTTTTTAAGATAATAAATTTTCTAAGGTAGTCCAAGCACTTAAAATCTTGAAATTCTAGTGTTTCTAAGTCTAAAATAAATTGGTTTAAAAGTTTTAACTGATTTCACTTAGATAGGTAGCTACAAGCTTAGTCAGTAGAAGATCCTCCAAGATAAGTTGGGCTATTCCTACTTTGTAACAAAGTCGAGTTTTGCTGGTAAAATAACATTCTTCATGTTTCCAAATACCTCCAATAAATTATTAATTTTTTGCTCTAAGCTTTCTTTCAAAAAGTAGGCCATGCACAAGCAGGTTGAAAACTTTCAAGTGGAAAACCTGAGCGTTTTAAGACAGTTTGAGAACTTGCTACTTGTAAGAACTGTTGTTAGATTTTATGCAGAATCATGTAGCTGGTGGTCTTTGGGCCTCCAGACTTCCATGTTTAACGTGGTGATCCATTTTGGACTATGGTCACAGTATTTCTGACAATTCTGACGTTATTAGAAGGCCAAAAGGACTAAGACAGTTGTATGAGACCGAAAGAACGAAAAGAGATGATTTTATTCTTGTAGAAAAAGGAAAAAAACCTGAAGAATTTTCCCTCCAAGATCCAAATCGGAAATGGTTGTGTTGACAATTTTGGCAACATTAAACTCCTTATTTTCAACCCCTAGATATTTCCCATCAGCAGGCGTTTGCCCAAATGTTCAAACATCTGGACTCCAACCACTCACAATCACAAAGTTTCTTGTCTTCAGTGATCTGAGAGAAACGGTTTCCATCCAAGGTTTCTGTTCTGATCTATTTAAAGAGGCAATAATAATTATGTAGGTACTTATGTCTTTTTACCCATTAACATGCTATCAATGGGAGGTGCTCAGGTGTTCATAGTAAAATATGTAGATATAGATAGGTAGTTTATTCTCTCTCTCTCTCTTTCTCTCTCTCCTCTCTCTCTCATTTATCTGGTGGCCTTGCTTTTCCAACCGCTATTTTATTATATCAGACTTCAACGTAAACGTTGGTTTTAGATTTAATCGCCCTCATTTGTCAAGGGCTATCCTTCTTATAGTGTCTTAACCACCCAGAAATATTCCTCGTGGTTACCTACCTATCTAAAGTCCATTTCAAACTGTCCGTTCACTTATATCAGTCTCGTAAAGTAGAGAATAGAGATGGATGGAGACCTTTCAGAATTTAGAAGTTGGCAAGCAAAATCTATCTCCTTACTGTAAATTTACCATTTTTTAACACCAAATTTTCATTATCTGTCCACAGAATGAAAGTTCCAATGAGTCAAGACAAAATTCAGACTCAATCTCATCATCAGAAGTCAATGATTCAGCTGAGTCTCCAAGAAAGACTCCAGGCTTTCGAAACTCTCCAAGAAATAGAGAAAACGAGAGAGAAATCGGCAAACTTTTCCTTTCAGGAGTCAGGTGTTGAGCAAACCGACAGACAGAAAAATGAAAAGAAAAAACAGTCGAGGTATTTAAATGTTAGAACCTTTCGTTTTACAAGAATTAGAAATGGATCTGAGGAACTTCAACTCTTTGGAAAACACTTTGTCTTTGAGTTCGGTGAATGCATCAGGTCCCAGTGCACCAGCCAGGCCTTTCCCTAGTAGAACACCTTTGGTCAGGAAACTACCACCACAAGGATCCCAGTTCACACCCAGACCAATAGTCCCAAACTCCTCTCAGAATTGAAACCCTAATGTGATTTGAGTGAGATTAAAATTCTCAAAATTATATTAAAACCCTGGAAAGTAATTAAACGGGTGCATCTGTTGAAGATAAGCGTAATAAGATTACAAATGTTCCTTCCAAGAAAAAAGTCGTAATAAAAGCTAACTAGTAATTAGAAAAACCAAGCATCAAGGAAATATGAGTAACATTATGAAAGAAATTGGGCTTATCCTGTTTTCTTTTCGTCTTCTATTATTTCAGCAATATTTTTCACTCTAATATCTTCGTTTCCTTGTTATTTTCCTTTTGCTATGCTTTCCTTATTGAGAGATAAAGTGAAGAGGAGATGAGAGGGTAATAAAAGATTAACTTCAAGAAATCAATCCATCTTGTCTAGTATCTTTTTCTGTCTGTAATTGGTATCTACTTCTTACATTGCACTGTGTACATTTTGCAATCCTCTATCTTTTCTTCTTTTGGTTGGTTTTACTAAATTCTCTTTCAGGTCACCAAAGATGGCACCGAGTCAGAGTCCACCACTCAATCATCAGCTCCTTCCCAAACCCAGACTACTTCGACCAACTACAATAATAGGTATTTTATTTATTTTCTGTGAATTTTCATGACACCCTGTATAAATTCACGCTGTCGTAATAGCATTTTAAATGTTATTTGCTCTGGTCAGTGTTTACCTACCACATCATTATTCTTTCCTTTCCTCTCTCTCTCTCTCTCTCTCTCTCTCTCTCTCTCTCTCTCTCTCTCTCTCTCAAACGAAGCAAACATACAAAGCGAAACACCAAAACCTTTCTCTCAAAGAGAATTCAGAGGAAGAGAATATTTACCAGAGGGTTCTTCAACAACAGAACCGAAAATATCGGAAGGACAACAACCAAGTGGTGAACCAAACGTGCCAGAGTATTCCACTCCAAGAATTCCGATAGAATTCTCAACTCCTCAAAATATTCCCGCGGAATTCTCCCCAACAAGAAATATCCCTACAGAGTACACAACTCAAAGAAATGTCCCCGTAGAATATGCAACACAACCTTTCACGGAACAAAAGCTACTCCACCAACCTCAAGAACCTCACATCTATGAAGTAACGGAAGAAGTTGAAACGCCTCCAAGACGACGAAAAAACTTCGGGAGGGCTCGGAAAAACAGAAACAGCCAAAGCACAGAACTGCCAATAGAACGATTGTTCTCCACAACTGAGCAAGACAAAGTATCTGTCAACCCATCCAACACAAATACAAAAGGAAAACTAACATCCATACCGAACTACATCAAGGAGCATGAACTGAATGAACAAAATAAAGCTAAATACAGGTATAATTTCTTTCATGACCACGCAAACAGGGCACGATTCAAGTCCAAATTGAAAAGTACCAACAGAACTATGGAATCTGATGAAAATGAACAGGAGGGTGAAGAAAGTGGAGGAGACACACCAGCACTCAGTTTTGCAGAAAGTAAAGAGAGTCCCAACTTTGAAATCATCTTACCAGGAAGTCTGAACCCGAATGCACATGAAGCGTTTTACCTAGCAGATGGTAAGTATGATAAATAAATCTAACTGTGAACATTCCATACTACCCTGAGAGACCATTTATAATTAGGTATTTCATCATTGTTAGACAGGAATTTGGACTCAATAGTCTTGCAAGACTTTGCAAGTCTACTTGTTTTTGTTCTGTCTATAAAATTAATTGAAATCCACTTGCGCCATTCAAAGACTGACGTGTATAATTGTACAATCTTTAGATTGAATAAAGGGAGGTGGTTAGGTCTTTTTTATGCGTCTGATATCAGCCTGACAGACAATGGTAATTCCTCAATATTGCATGACAACTAATAGAAAAGTAGGAAATTTACATGTTTGTCTTTCCATCGATTTACAGAAGAACCCATTGCAAATAAAATCCAGTCAAAGAGGCAGTCAGTTAAGTTTTCTACATATAAAATTAATTGAAATCCACTTGCGCCATTCAAAGACTGACGTGTATAATTGTACAATCTTTAGATTGAATAGAGGGAGGTGGCTAGGTCTTTTTTATGCGTCTGATATCAGCCTGACAGGCAATGGTAATTCCTTAAGATTACATGACAATTATGAAATAGTAAAGTAGGAATTTACATGTTTGTCTTTCCATCGATTTACAGAAGAACCCATTGCAAATAAAATCCAGTCAAAGAGGCAGTCAGTTAAGTTTTCTACAGAGGTAAGCGCATGGTTTTCATAATTATTAGTTTGCATGACGTAGATCATTCTATCTCCCTCCATTCTATCACTTCTCATAAACAACAGAAACTGTGAGAATGGCTTCCAAAATATGGGTCTTAAACAGCCAGGAGGTTTCAATGCAAGTGGATTGAATTGTTATTCAGTATGAGCATAGTCCGCATTACTAACCATTTTGCTGAAATAAATTATATTCTAGCTGGTTGATGTCAATCCTCATTCCCGATGAAATATCTGCACATAACTTCCTTAGAGCAAAAAGTTTACAATATCACTTTGATGATAACGTTTCAGGATCCTTTAGAAGAGTTTGATTTATTTGTATCGAGACCAATAGTTCAATCCATTAACGATCTCTCTACTAATGATACATCAACCGCATCTATGGAAGTAGAGTCAAGTAGTTCAACCACACAATCTTCCGATGACAGTACAGAATCGTTAAAACAATCAGAAAGTGAAAAAAATGAAGGAGAGTCATCACTGGTAAAAAATAATAACTTATTCAATGTAAATGCTTCTGACAATGCAACTAATTCTGAGATTACTACTAATCAGATCTTTACTGTGAATATTCCCCTTCTCGCGTTCATTAACTTTATTACCTACTTGATGCTTAATGAATATTTTATGTGACATAATTGCTAATTCAACTCCGCTTATACTCCGGTATGTTTTGTTTATGTTTCTAAATATTAGTTTAGTCGCAGTGTACCCCCTTCTTAATAACCTATTAACCACAACAACTAAACCATCAAAAACTACAACCACCACCGAGTTGGCTTTTGTAATATATGGCTTGTATCCGAATGGTACCATAGTGCGCAAATATCCCAACGGTACGTTTAGGATACCCACATCAAGTCTGAGCGACCTCTTCAATGGTATAGCTTTGATAGTATGAGTATTATCACATTATGTATTATATCTTTGATTGGATTGTTCAAGATACCTAAAATGGAGGAGTTGCAAATGGGTAAAAATTATAAATAAATGGTCGATTCCTATGTAAAAAGTTGAGAAAAATCCAAATCTGAGGTCAAAACTCCGAAAAAATAACTGTAAAAGGTCGAAAATTCAATTTTTATAATGAAAGAGTTCAAAGATTTGTGACGTCAGACTTAACGCAGTTGCTATTTTTGTCCGCTAGGTAGCGCCACTATGCAAGCGCGCTAGCGGAGGAGCAGAAAGAAATGCGCAGAAACGTATGCGCACAAACACATTAATGCGTTACCTGCAAGGGAGCTTTGCTCGGGACATTTGATGTGACGTCATCGCCTACGGGAACGTATGCCGTGACGTCAAAGTTTACGATTTACTTTTTTTGTTTTTTTTTTTTTTTTTTTTTTTTTTTTTTTTTTTTTTTTTTTTTAAGAGGTTTGACAGAGGGAACTTTAACTGCTATGGTCTTATCGTCCCGAAATCGAGGAGAGAAGGAAGACAGGATAGGAGAAAGCCAGCCGTTTCCGAGAACGAACATTATCCCATCAGGATAAAATCCGCCCCGGGCGGGAATCGAACCCGCGGCCTAGCGCTTACAAGGCAGACGCACTACCAACTAAGCTAACTAGGCTGGTTAGTTATGTTTGGTAGTGCTAGCTAGAGCATAGTTCAGTGTAAATAAAACTGTATAGGTAGAAAGAAGTGATGTAATATTAAATCAATTAAATAAAGCTAAATCCTGTAAATATAGGTAGTCTGATTAGATTTGTGGGTTCATGATTAGATTAAGTTCTTTATGTAAATATAGGCTAAATTTTATTATCAAGTATTAAGGAATTTATATTATTTGCTTAGGTACTATCAATATTCACAATCTGATAACTAGGTACTGTATTAATTAGATATCAATGAAGAATGATTGAATGATGAATTAGATCTCTGAAAAAAATCTGGTGTGAACATCACACGACTTTCCTTATCCTATTGAATGATGCTTATTTGAGTGTTCTTTTACCCTAACTTTTACAATATCTCTAACCGTTTTGTCGCTATAGCTGAAAACCGCCAAAAAACGGTCGAAATCTGTCCAAAAGCGGTAAAAATACCGCCAAGCGCAGCAACCATCTCAAACAAACGTTTTGTGTTGCATCCTTGTCACATTAGTGAACCACATACCAAATTTCAAGTTTCTAGCTTATACCGTTCCCGAGATATTGTTAAATTACACCAAAAACCGCCAAAAAGCGGTAAAATGCCGCCAACCGTTGCACCGATCCTAACCAAAAGTTTCGTGTCGCATCCTTGTCACATTTGACAGCTACATACCAAATTTCAAGTCTCTACCTCTTACCGTTCTCGAGATATTTTGTTTACAGACACACGGACACACAGACACAGACACGGACCAATGGCTGAAACTTTGGATTTAAGCTCTAGGGACCTCAAAACGTGTTTTGGCACTAAAAACTGACCATCGAAAATTTGACCCGATTACATTACTTTCCTTCCTATAGGATAAAAGTAAAAAATGGTGTTTTGGATTATTATTCTGAAATCCAATTTTATCTAGTGTAAGAGGCCCTGATAACTTTGGGGGGGCTTAAGCCCCCCAAGCCCCCCCCTATCGCCGCCTATGCCT
>NW_007378007.1:72616-118698 GCF_000475195.1 Diaphorina citri | reverse complement strand
CTCTCTCTCTCTCTCTCTCTCTCTCTCTCTCTCTCTCTCTCTCTCTTTCTCTCCTCTTTTTCTCTCTCTCCTCTCTCTTTCTCTCTCTCTCCTCTTTCTCTCTCTCTCTCCTCTCTCTTTCTCCTCTCTCTCTCATTTATCTAGTGGCCTAGCTTTTCCAACCACTATTTTATTATATCAGACTTCAACGTAAACGTTGGTTTTAGATTTAATCGCCCTCATTTGTCAAGGGCTATTCTTCTTATAGTGTCTTAACCACCCAGAAATATTCCTCGTGGTTACCTACCTATCTAAAGTCCATTTCAAACTGTCCGTTCAGATCAAGCCCCTCAAAGGCTCGATCTGTCTCAAAATTTAATGAGAAAATTTCCACCGAACCTATGTTGGAAATTTTTGTCGAATTCCACCAAAATCGGCAAATTTTTCCTTTCAGGAGTCAGGTGTTGACCAAACCGACAGACAGAAAAATGAAAAGAAAAAACAGTCGAGGTATTTAAATGTTAGAACCTTTCGTTTTACAAGAATTAGAAATGGATGAATTCAGAGAATCCCTCTCAGAATTGAAAAACCCTAATGTGATTTGAGTGAGATTAAAATTCGCAAAATTATATTAAAACCCATGGAAAGTAATTAAACGGGTGCATCTCTTGAAGATAAGCGTAATAAGATTACAAATGTTCCTTCCAAGAAAAAAGTCGTAATAAAAGCTAACTAGTAATTAGAAAAACCAAGCACCAAGGAAATATGAGTAACATTATGAAGGAAATTGGGCTTATCCTGTTTTCTTTTCGTCTTCTATTATTTCAGCAATATTTTTCACTCTAATATCTTCATTTCCTTGTTATTTTCCTTTTGCTATGCTTTCCTTATTGAGAGATAGAGTGAAGAGGAGATGAGAGGGTAATAAAAGATTGACTTCAAGAAATCAATCCATCTTGTCTAGTATCTTTTTCTGTCTGTAATATTGGTATCTACTTCTCACATTGCACTGTGTACATTTTGCAATCCTCTATCTTTTCTTCTTTTGGTTGGTTTTACTAATTTCTCTTTCAGGTCACCAAAGATGGCACCGAGTCAGAGTCCACCACTCAATCATCAGCTCCTTCCCAAACCCAGACTACTTCGACCAATGACGCAACGACTGAGACTGAAACCAATAATGAACTGACCACTGACAATCAGGTAAGAGACTCCAAAGCTTTAAAAACAGAAAAACAGGTACCAAACAACACTATAACATCGACGACGGCAAAACCTAAAACGACCAAAAAACCAAAACCCAAAAATAAAAATGGTACTACTAAGCCACCTAAAACTACTACCACAACTACAACGACAACAACAACAACGCCAGAACCCACGACTACAACTGAAGAATCTGCTACAGAAGAATCTGAAGAACTTGAACAATCTGAACCTGAACCTCCCACAACTACCACCACCACAACCACTACTGCCAAACCAACCACCAAAAAACCAAAGACTACTCCCAAGCCAACATCTAAACCAAAAGCGAACAACAAGAAAACAACAGCTAAACCTACAACCACTACCACGACCACTACAACTACTACAACCCCAGAACCTACTACTACAACCACAGAAGAACCTATAACAGTTCCACCTGAACCTCCAACTACAACTAGCACAACACCAAAGCCAACAACCACTTCTACGCCAAAACCAACCACAGCTAAGCCTAAAACTACAAGAAAACCTACCACGAAGCCAAAATCGGCCAGTCAAAAAGCTACTCCGAAACCAACTACCACAACTACTTCAACTACCACTACAACTACAACTCCAGAACCTACAACTACAACACAAGAGCCAATTACAATTCCTCCTGAGCCTTCTACAACAAGTACCACAACACACAAACCAACGACCACAACTCAGAAACCTAAGACAACTAAGAAGCCTAAAAGCTCAAAGAAAACAACTCCAAAACCAACAACTACGACCACTTCAACTACTACAACTACAACTCCAGAACCCACAACTACAACACAAGAGCCAATCACAATCCCTCCTGAGCCTTCTACCACAACTATAAACTCCATACCAAATTTCAAGTCTCTAGCTCATACCGTTCCCGATATATTGTTAAATTACACCGAAAACCGCCAAAAAGCGTTAAAATGCCGCCAACCGTTGCACCGGTCTTAATCAAAAGTTTCGTGTCGCATCCTTGTCACATTTGACATCTAGATACCAAATTTCAAGTCTCTAGCTCTTACCGTTTTCGAGATATTTTGTTTACAGACAGACAGACAGACACACAGACAGACACACCCACGGACCAATGGCTGAAACTTTGGATTTAGGCTCTAGGGACCTCAAAACGTGTTTTGGCACTAAAAACTGACCATCGAAATTTTGACCCGATTACATTACTTTCCTTCCTATAGGATAAGGAAAGTAAAAAGTAGTCTACAAGCTGCACCTTTACCTACTTAGGTAGTAGATGTGGTAATTATTTTAATTTTTTACCAAGGTAGGTAGGTATAACGTAGTTTGTACCTACTTTTTAATAAAATGGTTTTTGGGGTCAATTATTCCTTTGGTGTCTAGTTTATAATGAATTATTCATTTTATTTTACCTGTAAATAATCTTACCGGGTGTCCATGTTGTACATAAAATCTCTGTACATAAATTACTGTAAATAGTTCAACTTGATGCATTTCATTAATTATTTTCCTGGTATAATCTGGTTCATTGATGGGTGTCAGTAGGTAATGTATTTGTGAATTGTTTGCATTGGTTTTATTTCTACTGATTGCCTACATATACTATTATAATACACTATAATATATGTACCCTATAATATTATTATGTACCTATCTATAAAGGCTAAACTAGCCTTGTTATGCTAATGATTAATGATATTATATGGGTATGATTTAGGAGGATACTTATGTTTACATATACCTAGGTATATTCAAGTGATAATAATTATACCTAACTACCTACCCTTTCTTATCTAACAATGGTGATAGTGCTCTTCACTAATTGAAACATCTGTACCTTTGGGGGAAAAAATAATTAAAACACCAAATAATATCAGACCCAGTTATCCAGAGTTTTGCAATAAAACCTACCCACAACGGCTTTCCCTAACTAAATACCGAACATTATTTTGATATTTTCATTAATATTATCTTGTTTAGAGAGAGAATTTCGTTATAAACCAAGAACAAATTTGGTTGAATCCCTCCATAATAAAAACAAAAGCACACACGCAAATAATTCATGTTGAAAAGGCTAAAAAGTTTCTGTGTTCTATAAGAGGATTAAAATCACGAAGTTTTTACATTTATTTTTTATTACCTAATAAATTAAGTACCCAACATGTAGGGTATAGGTAGACACAATACATGGAGGTATGCTGAAAGTATTCGGTGTAGAAGAAATGAAAAATACATACCTAGGTAACTGTCGTTAGACAAATGTTATACCTGCACGTAGATATAGTTTATGCTTAAATGACTGAAACATGTGACCTTAAATTTAACTCCCTACAATAGAAAATAGCTATTTTGTTCCTGCAATTTCACCAAAGTGAACTACATAATTATTTTGAACTAGCGGGATACCCGCGAGCTTTGCATCGCTCAGTTTTCGGCCAAAAATTTCGCATTTCTTGAATAACTCGCGAACGGCTCTCTTTAGGAAATTTTAACCTAGCCTATAACCACCGCCATAAACATATGAACCTGTGTACAAAATTTCAAGTTTCTACGACTTACCGTTTAGACGGCAACCTCTTACAGACAAACAAACAGAAAACCTCTCTTATTAATAAGATTAGTATCCACAGTTACAGCTATTATTCTTAGTACCTAGCTTCCGTTCAAGATCTAAACTAATTATAAATAGGTAATAATAGGGGGAAAATCTAATAGAAATCTGGTACGAATCAAAATATAGGACCATTGGGTGCTTTTTAGCGTAGAGTCATAGAAGATATTTTAAGCTAGATGTTATGATAAAATAGAAATTTCCCAAGAGACTTAGGATAAGGATAAGGTGTGTTCTTTTCACTTTCTATTACCCCATTGCTTACACTTTCTACTGCTCCATTACTTACATTACCCACGACAGAATCTGAATTTGCATATCTGATAAGTTTCCCTAATCCCCCTCATTTTTTCTATGCATTTCCATTTCTCAAGACGAAAGACTTTCACGTCCGACCAGGAATATCAAATAAAATTTGCTTAAAGTTAAGGGGAAGTGGGAGAAAAGTTGAGGTGAAAATGCCGGAAAAACGCTGAAATTCTGTTTCGTGTTAATATAGGCCGGGCGGTGCTGCGAACTCTTGACGTTCGCGCGCCTCCCGGCGCGCTTGATATTATCCAATTCCAATTATCCGCGTACCTAATTCATCATCATTGGTTAACAGCCATAAGGCTGGTCTGCTGCAGTACTCCATGTTTTGCCTTCCTTTCGAGATCTGCCTTCCTTTTGAGATGTCAACCTCTCTTATTAATAAGAGTTCCACAGTTACAGCTATAATCTTAGTAGCTTCCGTTCAAGATCTAAACTAAATATAAATAGGTACCTAATAATAGGGGGAAAATCTAATAAAAATCTGGTACGAATCATTATATTAGGACCATTAGGTGCTTTTTAGCGTAGAGTCATAGAAGATATTATAAGCTAGATGTTATGATAACTACAGCTTCTCCTGGGTCGAGTGAGGTGACTACAACAGCACCAACAACTACAATCAAGGTATGAACCATAGTGATTTAGGTAATGTATACTAGCACATAATAAAGGCCGTTAATCGATGTCGACTGAACCGTCCACACTACCTCGATAACATAGATTTACCTCGTCGATCGATGGCCAATTGGCCATCGACTATTTGTGGACACTCTTGTGGCGCTACACACTAAAGGTGACGAACAGTTCAAAAACATAAATTACCCACCTAATTAGCTTTGAAAAAAGCGCGTGCGCTACAGCTTCTCCTGGGTCGAGTGAGGTGACTACAACAGCACCAACAACTACAATCAAGGTATGAACCATAGTGATTTAGGTAATGTACTAGCACATAATAAAGGCCGTTAATCGATGTTGACTGAACCGTCCACACTACCTCGATAACATAGATTTACCTCGTCGATCGATGGCCGTCGACTATTTGTGGACACTCTTGTGGCGCTACACACTAAAGGTGACGAACAGTTCAAAAACATATATTGCCCGCATAATCAGTTTTGAAAAAAGCGCGTGCGCTTGCCTTGTAAGCGCTTGGTCTCGGGTTTGATTTCCGCCCGCGGCGAACTTTATCCTAAAGTCCCAGACAGATACATATTACATATTAGGTTCTTTTTCGGAGCGGCTGGCTCTCTCCCATCCAGTCATCTTCTTCTGACTTGTGCTATAGGTAATATTGCCTTCCATTCTATTTCAGACTCTTGAGGACTCAAAAGAGAGTGCAGAAAACACAAATGCCATTAACATTTTCAGCACCGCGGATACCAAGGTTTGTTCTAGACTTCTAGAGGATTAAAAATTGTTCTGCCTCACTCTTAAGAAGAAGTAAAATTTCAGCTAACATAATAACATTAACCAAAGAAGAAATTCTTTTTTGCTAACCATTTCTTTTATCCAAAGAAGGGCCTTCTGGACCATTTCTCTTTTATTTCCCTTTTTTGTGTTTTGTTTATTATGTCTTTCCTTTCCTTTGGTTTTTTAATGCTTTTCTATAACACCACTCATAACATTACCACTGTTCTTTATACTAACCTTACTAATCATGTTTTTATTTCTGTTTCAGATAACATTATCTGCTTATCTAGGTACCTAATACATAATACCTTCTATTTTCTTTGCTGTTTCCATAACGTTTACTTCTTCTAATACTTCTTTATGAATAACCGTTAACTTTTTTATCTGTTACCTTATTTCGAAACAACTAAGTACATATCGACCGAATATGTATCTGTATCCGTTTGTTTAATATCTAGTTATCTAGGTACCTAATATGTGGTTCTTCCTCTAAGTAACACCAAAGTTTTCTAACTGTATTAACTATAACACGTACATACTCGTATTTATTTCTTAGGAACTAGAAACCCTTTGTTTCTAATATTATTCATAACAACTTGAGTTTTAATGATGGAGATGTAAGTTTTACTACAAAAGAAGCTTCACTTTATGGCGAAGAATACGTAAACCTTGCCAAGAACAGTTTTGACAAAACAGTTAAAAACTTTTAACAAGATCGGAGATGGATTTGTAGAGTTTTCATAATGATATGTTGGCAGATACAAAGTCTACAACACAATAAATACGAATATTCACACAAATTACAAATTTTGCTATGTAGGAAACTTAAAATAATGGATATTGAAATTAAAAACACAACGATTTACAGCTACATCCACGTGTATTTAGGTTAGGGTAGTGATGCCTTGGAAACAATATCTAGTTATCTAGGTACCTAATATGTGTTTCTTCCTCTAAGTAACACCAAAGTTTTCTAACTGTATTAACTATAACACGTACACACTCGTATTTATTTCTTAGGAACTAGAAACCCTTTGTTTCTAATATTATTCATATCAACTTGAGTTTTAATGATGGAGATGGAAGTTTTACTACAAAAGAAGCTTCACTTCATTACGAAGAATACGTAAACCTTGCCAAAAACAGTTTTGACAAAACAGTTAAAAACTTTTAACAAGATTGGATACGGATTTGTAGAGTTTTCATAATGATATGTTGGCAGATACAAAGTCTACAACAACAATAAAAACGAATATTCACACAGTAAATTACAAATTCGCAATGTAGGAAACTTAAAATAATGGATATTGAAACTAAAAACACAACGATTTACAGCTACATCCACGTGGATTTAGCTTAGGGCAGTGTTGCCTTGGAAACGCTAGGTCGCGGGTTCGATTCCAGCCCGGGACGGATTTTATCCTAAACAGATAAGGTTCGATCTCGGAACGACTGGCTGTATCCTATCCTGTTTTCCTTCTCTCTTTGCTTTCGGGACGATGGGACCTTGGCAGTTACAGTTTCCTCTATCAGACCTGTATCCTATCCTGTTTTCCTTCTCTCTTTGCTTTCGGGACGATGGGACCTTGGCAGTTACAGTTTCCTCTATCAGACCAAAAAAAAAAGAACTTTGTTGATTAGGTATGTCTATGACGTCACAGACAGCTGTCTCTCCTAACTAACCTACATTTTGGTTAGGTGCCATTTAAAATCGTTAAATTTTAACCCATCAGGTCGTAACACTTGTAACTGCCCCAATAAAAATCTTCGGAAAAGTGCAATAAAAATTTTCAATTTCCTTCTTTTCATGTAAAATTCAAGAGTGTAAAGATTGGCGAATTTTCACTCATCAACTATTCATGTGGCAATAGAGACAGGTGCTGCCAAGGTTACATGTTGCTCGATTGAATTTTGAATTCTATTACAATTTTATCAATTTATTCTTTTGTCTGGGATAAAAATTTTCAATTTCCTTCTTTTCATGTAAAATTCAAGAGTGTAAAGATTGGCGAATTTTCACTCATCAACTATTCATGTGGCAACTGCCAAGGTTACATGTTGCTCGATTGAATTTTGAATTCTATTACAATTTAATCAATTTATTCTTTTGTCTGGAAGAACCTTCATCTTTAGAATCGGTTTGAGTTCCAATTTTCCACCGCTAAAGCTAGGTAGGTATGTGTAGAAGATACCTTGTTCCTCAGCAAGTTTTACATGCTGGGAATTTAATATTGAAATTTCCTGGAATTATTCCTTTGATGTAGACTTGTAGAGGTTTCCTACCCCTCCCACTTTCAGCACTTTTCTAGGTAGATATTTGATTTTCAAGACTTCCCTGACTTTCAGCATTTATCTGTTCTTACCACAAACATAGGAAGAAAGTTTCAAAGGGCATAATCTTACAAGGTATAAATAAATAAAAGATTTAAAAATGAGAAATAAGAGTTAGTAGTTACTTGCATCAAACAGCCAATAAGTAGCTTTCTCACCCATTTCGACCTTCCTACCCTTTGCCCTTCGATCTACACTTTTAACAGTTTAACCTCAATAGGTACCTGTTAACCTAGAAAGTTAGAAATCTCCGTCTTACCACTTTCACATTTTATTCCTGGGGGAAATCTTGAATTGAATAGAAAATTGAAAAGCTTTCATAAATAAATAAAAAATGTACCTTTGTATTTGAAGAATCACATTGCAATTAAGAATATTGAAGTTTTCTGCTACTTGTACTAATAACTAAATAATTAATACTCAACTACTCTGTTCCCTAAATAATTACCTATGTCCCTAACTATCTAACTAAACAACATGACAATTCTTCCCAAATTATAAACTAAATGACGAAATTAGATTCGCGTTGTTCAGAAGTTTATTCTTCTAATTTTATTTTTAATGTAAAATAACAAATGAATTAAAATACCAGGAATACCAGGATACGGCCACATTATGTTTATTTACGGCAAAATAAACACGTTGTGGATAACGGTCGAAATGAAACAACAATGAACATCTGTTAGGCATATTTCGCTCGTGAAACAAAATTGTTTAAATTGTTGTTTTTAGACGTGAAATTTGTTGTTTCATTCAAATTTGGTTTTTATGTTTATAGTCGTAAAGCTATGGTACCCATGTAAATAAGTTTATAATGGGACTTACTATGTGCCTTTGTAAATAATACTCATGAAAATACTGAGATAGGAAACATCAAACTTATAAAACCTTTGTTAAAAAAAAAAATGTATTCAATAGGTAATTAATCTACACATTTTCCCTACACACTGTTTAGGTATGATATGTAGGTAAGTCCTTTTAAAAGGGTCATATTTGTCTGAAATTTTTCTGAAGAGTTGTCTGAAAAGTTTGTCCAGCTCTCCTGTACAAAATGCCTGCATAAAATTAGAACTATTCTTAGCTTGGAAATGTATGTAGAATTTGTACATAAACATTCTAAGTACTTTTTACTATGCTTAGAATTGCATTCTTCCGCTTGGCCGTAAACTTTAGTCGCATGCATTTCGTCGATACTCTACGTAGTTTAAACTTGAACACTCTGGAATTTAATAACTAGAACCGCAAGAGTAGTAAATTTTATCTGTTTGAACAGTCCGACCCTGTTTTCACCAAAGGGGCTTTTTTGAAGCCAAAAGGTAACTTGTCATGCACGAAGATCCCAAATTTTTCATTGAAAGCAAAAAAAATCTTTTTGCTACAACTACTATACAAAAAAAAATCGCCAGCCTAGTTAGCTTAGTTGGTAGTGCGTCTGCCTTGTAAGTGCTAGGCCGCGGGTTTGATTCCCGCCCGGACCAGCCTAGTTAGCTTAGTTGGTAGTGCGTCTGCCTTGTAAGCGCTAGGCCGCGGGTTCGATTCCCGCCCGGGGCGGGGATAATGTTCGTTCTCGGAACGGCTGGCTTTCCTCCTATCCTGTCTTCCTTCTCTCTTCGATTTCGGGACGATAAGACTAATGTTCGTTCTCGGAACGGCTGGCTTTCTCCTATCCTGTCTTCCTTCTCTCTTCGATTTCGGGACGATAAGACCATAACAGTTACAGTTCCCTCTGTCAAACCTCTTAAAAAAATCTAAAAATAATTACTTTCAGAGATCCTAGCACTAGAGAGAGGATTAAAGAGACACCTTTTTAGAAACAGCTGTAAAAAATTGACTGACGCAACTTCTTTACCCTCCTTATTCTTCGTCCGCTTTCACAAAATTTTCAGTAAATTGGGGACTGAAGAGGATCAACTTTATAGTTTACGAAAAGTTTTTCAATATAATATGATAATCTGGTGCCCATTCGCTCCCAAGGGCCCCGTTTCTGTGGAGAACAAGTTTGATTATGAAAGAAAAGGGGAGAGTGGTTAGTTTTTGATTATGAAACCAAAATGAGCGGAGAGAGGGAAAGGAGAGAGAGAGGGAAAGTGGAAGAGAAAAGAAGGATATATTGCAAAAGGCAAACTTAATGCAATTACGAGGCGTAAGAGAAATCAAGTGAGGGAAAATATAGGCATAGGGAAAATTGTCAATGAATATATATCAATGAATACTTCAATATCAATGAATATATCAATGAAAGCAAAGTGTTGAGGGGAATCTATAAATGTGTGATGTCGCAGGATTTCTATATTGTAAATAGAATAAAAATTATGCTCAAATATTGCACGACCTTGTTTAGACTGTGGGGACTAAAGGGACTTTCTAATCCTATCCCAGCAAGATAAACAAGGTGTATTTCTATTCTAATTCTATATCTTAGTTTTAAAAGTCGTCATAACCAATGAAAGAGATAAGATATCACCTAGGTAGCTCTACATAAGTACCTACCCTTTTTATTCTGCGCTCTTAAGGCTGAAAAGTCCATTCACTCTCGCAGTTAGAGCTTACTAGGTATAGTCTAGCTAGTAGGTTTTGTCTAGTGTAGATAAATGGCACAATAGTATGAATGGTTTGTAGGTCCTTCTCCAAAAAAGTATAGTCTATACAAATCCCAGCATGGCATTTAGAGCGCTTACGAATATACGGGATTAGCTTTAGAATACATCTTACAGCAACGTTAACTTGGCTTTCACAGGTGGACTCTAACGATTTGGACTCGTCCTCAGAGGTCACTCCATCAGATGAGTCCAGTGATGCTGATGGCTCTGAAACCAATTCTCTAACCGATGTTGATGCCTCCAGTGATCAAACCTCCAATGCTGACCGTCTCTCGGACCGCGTAAGTAACTTCCTCGATTGAAGCCCTCTTTGGCGAAGATTTGAATCCGGCCAAAGGCCCAATTTTTCCATGGATTTGCTTCAACTTACTGCTTCTAATATTGGTATTGTAGTTTGTAGGTATTGGAATTTGCAGTTTGTAACCCATATTCTAAACTTGATACATATTGGAGAAATTCAATGGCCAACTCCGGATTTAATAACCCCTTAGGTCAGACCAAGGTATTGAATGACAAGAGCCAATGTTGAATACTGAATTACCAAACAATTAACTTTTGTTATCGTTAGAAAAGAAAAAAAAAATTCTTCCTGTCTTCCTTCTCTCTTCGATTTCGGGACGATAAGACCATAACAGTTACAGTTCCCTCTGTCAAACCTCTTAAAAAAAAAAAAAATCTAAAAATAATTACTTTCAGAGAGTCCAGCACTAGAGAGAGGGTTAAAAAGACACCTTTTAGAAACAGCTGTAAAAAATTGACTGACGCAACTTCTTTACCCTCCTTATTCTTCAGTAAATTGGGGACTGAAGAGGATCAACTTTATAGTTTGCGAAAAGTTTTTCAATATAATATGATAATCTGGTGCCCCTTCGCTCCCAAGGGCCCCGTTTCTGTGGAGAAAAAGTTTGATTAAGTAGGAAAGGGGAGAGCAGATAGTTTTTGATTATGAAACCAAAATGAGCGGAGAGAGAGAGAGAGAGAGAGGGAAAGTGGAAGAGAAAGGAAGGATATAAAAGAAGTCAGGAAGAAAGATAAGGAAACTTTTGTTCAAAAAGCTGAATTTTTCGATACCTACCTAGTTGATAATATTTATAATTTATTTTAGGTTTTAAAAAGATCAAATTTTCTTTTAGATTATTAACGAGCAGGGGTTAGCATTTACCAGTGCACTAATTGGTTCCTTTTTTGTCAGACCCATCAAACCTATTAAAAGAAAGTAAAATTCTTTTTGGGTCCTAATTTGACGTTTGCTATCGCCTACCAACACTCTTGATAGAAGTTATAGGGTCGTTTAATAGGTCATATTCAACTTTCTCTTCTGAGAAAAGACACATCAAAAAGTTTTGATGAAATCTGATAAACTATACAGCGGTTTTGCCGATTACTTTGGTAACTTCGGTTTTGTCAATAACAGTGGTTTCCTTGATTATTTTGGGTTTTCTGCTGATTTTGATGGCTAGCTGTAGGTACCTCTAGCTTTTCTTTTGATTATGATGGTTTTGCCAATTGTTTTTGGTTTTTGCCGATGAATACAATAGGTTTTCTATTACCAAAAGTAATATGATTTTTTTTTTTGCACCTAGTTAGGTATATTTATTTTTTGAAGTAGACTTACTTTAACATGAACGTTTTTTGAAATTTTGATTATGCTTCTGCTGATATTTCTGTTTTTGTTTTCAGCTGACAGAAAAAACCCTTCTTTCCATGCATGCTATAATCTCATTTCAAACTTTGCTTTTATTTGTTTGCACTAACTCAACAATAGTATTTTCATTCAGAGCTGACGTTTATTGTTGCTGATGTGGAAAATCCACTGTAATACAATCAAAGGAACGATATCCCTATCATCTCTGACTGAAAATACTATTATTTTCTAAAGTGTCTACTGCTATGGCAAAACAATTACGTACGTAGCTTCAAGCTCATTCTCGATTTTGATTGGTTGCTGGCAAGGAACCAGATTAGGCCCGATCCCTATCCATCAAAATAAAAAAAAATACGAGAACTTATACGTAGAAAAATATAAATTTTGCCCTAGTAGAGGTACTTTTCAAAACCTCACATGTCACTCAAGCACAATTTTTCACATGTCGCAGTTACTGCGGAACCAGCTAGGAACCTGCTAACTCCGTACACAAAAAGCACAAAGTAGAGAAAATAGCGATATTGGGGAAGAGAAAGAGAGGAAGACCAAAAATGAGTTGTAGAGACTAGGTTGAAGAAGATTTGAGAGAAAAGGGATGGAGAAGAGAGGAGGCATTAGAAAGAGGAGAGTGTGGAGGGGTAGGATAAAGGAGGGTAACGCCGACCCCAAAATAAGATTGGGAAAAGATGCAGTAAAACAAGAATGAGAAGGAAAAGAAGAAGAAGAACAAGAAGAAGACTCCCTGTTTTTTGTGAGGTCAAACTGAGTAGTCGGTTCTGTGATTCAATGGTGATGTTTTTCCTCCTCTGTCCCAATGTTTTTTAAAGGTTTTACTTATATCGGTTTTGTCCCCGTTCTATTTTCAGGAACTGTTGGAAACCAGCCTGAACAAGAGCAGAGTTCAGTCCAGTACATCAGAACCGCCCAGGTCTACTTTCAAACCGCAGACCGCCACAGGAAGGCCGCGGTTCTTCGAGAGTCTTTTCCGCGGATTCCGGGGAAGCAATGTGAGTGAACCTTTCTATTTTACTTCCTCTTTCCCATTTATTTTAATGAAGGATGAAGCTCGGTAATCATTTCTAGTTGCCCTGATCCTGCATATCAGGGGTCTACTTTAATAATTTTACATTTTGTCACTTCGCAATAGTCATTATTCATTGAGGTACTTTTCAAAACCTCACATGTCACTCAAGCACAATTTTTCACATGTCGCAGTTACTGCGGAACCAGCTAGGAACCTGCTAACTTCGTACACAACTAGGTTTGGATAAGTCCTTCTATGGGAACAGACAGACAGACAGACAGACCGACCGACCGACCGACCGACAGACAGACCGACAGACGACACCGAAGCGAATACAATAGTCCGTCCCTTATACCTTTTTTTATTACTATCGTAATAATAAAGGAAGGACGGTCTAAAAAGCACAAAGTAGAGAAAATAGCGATATTGGGGAAGAGAAAGAGAAGAAGACCAAAACTGAGGTGGAGAGACTAGGTTGAAGAAGATTTGAGAGAAAAGGGATGGAGAAGAGAGAAGGCATTAGATATAGGAGGGTGTGGAGGGGTAGGATAAAGGAGGGTAATGCCGACCCCAAAATAAGATTGGGAAAAGGTGCAGAAAAACAAGAATAAGAAGGAGAAGAAGAAGAATAAGAAGGAGAAGAAGAATAAGAAGGAAAAGAAGAAGAATAAGAAGGAAAAGAAGAAGAAGACTCCCTGTTTTTTGTGAGGTCAAACTGAGTAGTCGGTTCTGTGATTCAAAGTTGATGTTTTTCCTCCTCTTTTACTGCGGAACCAGCTAGGAACCTGCTAACTCCGTACACAAAAAGCACAAAGTAGAGAAAATAGCGATATTGGGGAAGAGAAAGAGAAGAAGACCAAAACTGTGAGTTGTAGAGACTAGGTTGAAGAAGATTTGAGAGAAAAGGGATGGAGAAGAGAGGAGGCATTAGATATAGGAGGGTGTGGAGGGGTAGGAAAAAGGAGGGTAACGCCGACCCCAAAATAAGATTGAGAAAAGGTGCAGTAAAACAAGAATAAGAAGGAAAAGAAGAAGAAGAAGAACAAGAAGAAGAAAAAGAAGAAGAAGAACACTCCGTGTTTTTTGTGAGGTCAAACTGAGTAGTCGGTTCTGTGATTCAATGGTGATGTTTTTCCTCCTCTTTCCCAATGTTTTTTGAAGGTTTTACTTATATCGGTTTTGTCCCCGTTCTGTGATGGTTCAGGTAAATTGGTGACCAATAAGGGCTGGAAAGGGTTAAAGAATATTTGGCATTTTTTTAACGGAAAGGAAAAATTCCTTTTCCAAATGTCTTGAGTTCATTATTTTTTGTTACTAACATTTGTTTTTTTTCTCTTTTCCTGTTCTCTCTTACTTTCTTTCTCCCGCATTTCGTCGATACTCTACGTAGTTTAAACTTGAACACTTTGGAATTTAATAACTAGAACCGCAAGAGTAGTAAATTTTATCTGTTTCAATAGTCCGACCCTGTTTTCACCAAAGGGGCTTTTTTGAGGCCAAAAGGTAACTTGCCATGCACGAACTCTCTCTCTCTCTCTCTCTCTCTCTCTCTCTCTCTCTCTCTCTCTCTCTCTCTCTCTCTCTCTCTCTCTCAAAAACATGTGAACAAAATGATATTGTGTGATTACAAATGGAGGAATTAAAAAGAGAGAGAGAAAGAGGAAGGGAAAGTGAGTGGGAGAGAGAGAAAGAAAGGGAGAGAGAGAAAGGGAGCTAGGGAGAAGGAAAGAGATAGGATGAGAAAGGGAAAGAGAGTGGGAGGTATATGTGGTTACTTGTGTTACACTCGTATGAAATTTATTATTATTACCTATACTGACAGGGCCGAACATCTTCTGAGTGCACCCTCAAATTCATTCAAGTGCACCCCCAATTTCACCCAAGTGCACCCCCAGATTACAAATTTAATATTTCAACAAGTTATACTTTCTGGTTCATTTCAATGGGCAAATTTCTGGTGTTCTCGTTCTCGTGTTGACCCAACACCGCTAAATGGGAGATATTGTGTCTCTTACCGCACTCCTGATGAGAGACATACTACGATATGGGCCACTACGGGCAAGATACGACACAGACCACACGGGTTCAATGTAGCAGTTGGTACTTCTTCTTCTTCTTCTTCTTCTTCTTCTTCTTCTTCTTCTTCTTCTTCTTCTTCTTCTTCTTCTTCTTCTTCTTCTTGTACTTCTTCTTCTTCTTCTTCTTCTTCTTCTTCTTCTTCTTCTTTCTTCTTCTTCTTCTTCTTCTTCTTCTTCTTCTTCTTTTTCTTCACCTTTTCCCGTGTACAGACGGGGTCGGCGTTTTCCGTCAGCCTCTCAATCAGCCCAGGACCAGGGTGATCGCTTTGGGCTGACATTTGGTTTTGGCTACAAATTTTACGAGTGTATGCCCTTCGCACTCGACCTTTGCTATTTCTTTAGCAAGGGCAATTCAGGCTGTTTATGTACTGGGCTGAGATAGGCCATTCTCGGCCTTTGAGCGTGTAAAGTTGGCGGGAAATTCGAAATTTTGATTTCCCGCCAACTTTACACGCTCATGAAGGCTTAATGGCCTATCTCAGCCCGGTACATAAACACACGTGTACCAAATTTCATCAAAATAAGACCAGGCAATCGGTAGTTATAGCGGAACATTCAAACAAATAAACAAACAAACATCTAAACCAAATAAACAAACAAACAAACAAAATGGTCAAGTTAAAACATATCAATGGTTCAATGGAGCAGTTGCAAATGGGTAAAAATTATTAATAAATGGTCAATTCCTACGTAAGAAGTAGTGAAAAATCCAAATCTGAGGTCAAAACTTCGAAAAAATAACTGTAAAAGGTCGAAAATTCAATTTTCATTTTCCGTTCAAAGAGTTCAAATTCAAAGATGTTGGATGTCAGACTTCAGGCATTGCCTCACTAGGTAGCGCCAGTATGCAAGCGCGCTTGCGGAGGAGCAGAAAGATATGCGCAGAAACGTATGTGCACACACTAGGTAGCGCCAGTATGCAAGCGCGCTTGCGGAGGAGCAGAAAGAAATGCGCACGAACACATTCATGTGTTGCCTGCGAGGGAGCTTTGCTCGGGACATTTGATGTGACGTCATCACCTACGGGAGCGTATGCCGTGCCGTCAAACTTCACGATTTACCGGTATTTTTTAAATCGATTTATGTCGGTATCTAGAAGTCGTAGAAGAAAAAGAAAAATTCCGTTGGTCCTCATTTTTCCTGCTCTATGACTTTGAAATATCACCCAAGTAAGCACAACTGTTCTTTATTATTTTTATTTTAAAGCAAATAAATAAGATATGAAAAAGAAAAAAAAAATGTCGTAGAAGAAAAAGAAAAATTCCGTTGGTCCTCATTTTTCCTGCTCTATGACTTTGAAACATCACCCAAGTAAGCACAACTGTTCTTTATTACTTTTATTTTAAAGCAAATAAATAAGATATGAAAAAGAAAAAAAAACTATTTTTAGGTAGGTACCTATGTAGGTATTTTTCATTCCTACCCCCAAACCCCCATTTTATGAAAATAAGTTACTTACATTTGTTCTTTCATTCCTTACTAAAATAGAACACATAGAACAAATATATAAGATATTTGAGATGTCCAATATTTCTACTTATAAGAAACCTAAGATAAGTTTTGATTTTTGAATGTTACTACTAACCTAGGATGCGATAATAGAACGGCAACATGAAGAAGTGAGTGGTAGGAGATCTGGGTCCATGTGCTCGTGAACCTCCCATCCACAGGGGTCCTCTCTTGGAACCATGACGTGCTCGCCCAGTACCTAAATTATAATATGAAAATTTACCACAAGAAAATAACTGTTTGACATTTACAGGTTTGATAGGTACATATTGGGTAAATCTGAACTCAAAACAACTTCTCATACAATAGAGATTTGACCAACCCTCTTGGAATGTTAATTTAAGTCAGTAAGAGATTTCAAGCAAACTGTGTTTCATACATCAAAAAGGAACAGCACCCACCAACATTGTCTGTCTGGAGGACTATAAACAGTGAGTGATTAGTAGAACAAGAGTCTACCTACCAATCAAATATATTTGAGTAATATGCAAACTGTGGAGAAAAAGTTTGATTAAGTAGGAAAGGGGAGAGCAGATAGTTTTTGATTATGAAACCAAAATGAGCGGAGAGAGAGAGAGAGGGAAAGTGGAAGAGAAAAGAAGGATACCTATAAAAGAAGTCAGGAAGAAAGATAAGGAAACTTTTGTTCAAAAAGCTGAATTTTTCGATAGTTGATAATATTTATAATTTATTTTAGGTTTTAAAAAGATCAAACTTTCTTTTGGATTATTAACGAGCAGGGGTTAGTATTTACCAGTGCACTAATTGGTTCCTTTTTTGTCAGACCCATCAAACCTATTAAAAGAAAGTAAAAATCTTTTTGGGTCCTAATTTGACGTTTGCTATCGCCTACCAACACTCTTGATAGAAGTTATAGGGTCGTTTAATAGGTCATATTCAACTTTCTCTACTGAGAAAAGACACATCAAAAAGTTTTGATGAAATCTGATAAACTATACAGCGGTTTTGCCGATTACTTTGGTAACTTTGGTTTTATCAATAACAGTGGTTTTCTTGATTATTGTGGGTTTTCTGCTGATTTTGATGGCTAGCTGTAGGTACCTATAGCTTTTCTTTTGATTATGATGGTTTCGCCAATTGTTTTTGGTTTTTGCCGATGAATACAATGGGTTTTCTCCTCTAGCTTTTCTTTTGATTATGATGGTTTTGCCAATTGTTTTTGGTTTTTGCCGATGAATACAATAGGTTTTCTATTACCAAAAGTAATATGATTTTTTTTTTTGCACCTAGTTAGGTATATTTATTTTTTGAAGTAGACTTACTTTAACATGAACGTTTTTTGAAATTTTGATTATGCTTCTCCTGATGTTTCTGTTTTTGTTTTCAGCTGACAGAGCAGGAAGTTCTGAACGCTCTCCTGAATAATCCATCCGACATTGACGGACTCAAGCAGCAACTGGCAACACTGGTAAGTCATAACCCCTTTTCACATGTAAGAGTCTTCATTCATAGTTTCATAAGAGTACTATATCATAGCATCATACCTAATTAGATCACATATTCTAGTTTCCTTTGCATAACTTCTGCTTTTGATCCTTGATTAGGAATGGGTACATCATTGTTTAGAATATTTATATGGTTTAAGTATTCACTTTGTACAAATGATACATCTATCCCCTTTGTACGCAAACTTATTCATGGATGAAAGCGTTTAGACAATGGAAAATTGTGTCAGCGAAGATACATCTCTGGATTTTGTTCTCAATAGAACATTGAGGTGAAGAAACTTCAAGCGCGGAACTCATATGGATGGGTGGCCATCTGTGTCTTAAATGTACGATGAAAAATTTGGTATTTTATCATGAAAAATATTTAATTTTACGAGTATACCTATTTTGGTGAATTTTGAAAATTAGGATGGAAATGCCAACATTTTGTTTATTTTGTATTGTAAGTTTCAGAGACCTGAAGATGGGGAAAAAATTGGAGACGACGACGATTTACAAAGAGTAAGAAATTTCCCCTCGCCTTGTTTGGGTTTTTGATATCTCTTTGTAAATTATTTCACTCAACACAACGCATTTCATATCTCTTATCTCTTTGCACACTACTTCACTCAATATTCATCTTACCTATCGATCTAGTTTTAATTCTTCTTTGTAAACATTTCACTCAACACTCTATGACGACGATTTACAAAGAGTAAGAAATTTCCCCTCGCCTTGTTTGGGTTTTTGATATCTCTTTGTAAATTATTTCACTCAACACACCAGCACACCACTATGTACATTATTTCACTCAACGCAACACATTTCATATCTCTTTGCACACTTCACTCAATATTCATCTTACCTATCGATCTAGTTTTAATTCTTCTTTGTAAACATTTCACTCAACACTCTATCTTTAGTTTTAAATTTTCATTTCTATCCCTTTGTATCTACATAATTATTTCACTCAACTATCTATCTAGTCTTCATATCCCTTTGTACATATTTCACTCAACCATCTTATAATTCTTATAGTCTTTAAGTAATTTCTTTGTAAATATTTCACTAATTCACCCAAGTAGTTTTATTTATCTTTTGCTACACAGTTATTATTATTTAAATTTAATTAACTTTCTTCTTTCTTTCAGTTTATGTCTGAAGTTTGTAAATATTTTATAAACATTTTTTTTTCTCTCATAAAGTATAGGCACCTATTTGTGAGAAAGATATTTTGTATACCTATTTAAATACTCTTTGAAAAATGTGATTCTCTCTTATTTAATATCATTTCTTGCATTTTAAATTAACATATTCTTCTAGCTCTACCTTTTATGCATTTGTATCACAGAAATAATCAGTAATCAGAAATATCTTCATTGTAAATATAATTTGTCTATTACCAATATTTTGTAAATATTTCGTCTAGCATTGTTTTCTCTCATAAAGTATAGGCACCTATTTGTGAGAAAGATATTTTGTATACCTATTTAAATACTCTTTGAAAAATGTGATTCTCTCTTTTTTAATATCATTTCTTGCATTTTAAATTAACATATTCTTCTAGCTCTACCTTTTATGCATTTGTATCACAGCAGTAATCAGTAATATCTTCATTGTAAATATAATTTGTCTATTACCAATATTTTGTAAATATTTCGTCTCGCATTTCCTATGTAGGTATTTTGTAAATACATATTTTGTCCACTTCAATGCCTATCTAGAAAGTATTCTGTAAAAGAAAAAAAAACTCAATTTATCGAGTATTATTCAAAAACCCTTCTTTCCATGCATGCTATAATCTCATTTCAAACTTTGCTTTTATTTGTTTGCACTAACTCAACAATAGTATTTTCATTCATAGATGACGTTTATTGTTGCTGATGTGGAAAATCCACTGTAATACAATCAAAGGAACGATGTTCCTATCATCTCTGATTGAAAATACTATTATTTTCTAAAGTGTCTACTGCTATGGCAAAACAATTACGTACGTAGCTTTAAGCTCATTCTCGATTTTGATTGGTTGCTGGCAAGGAACCAGATTAGGCCCGATCCCTATCCATCAAAATCAAAATACGAAAACTTATACGTAGAAAAATATAAATTTTGCCCTAGTAATAGGCACAGCTCTAATTTTCCTAGCATAGGTATTAGGTAAAAATAAGTATTAAAAATAATAGAAAAATAATTATTAATGAATTCATTATTATTAATAACTATCTAAAAGAATACCTATTTACCTATTCTTCGTGTGTTCATGGGCGTAATGAAAAGTACCAAAAGTACATAGGTACATAATAATGTAGATACTCATACTATGAACTGCGGGGTTTGTGGATCTCTTGGTTTTAGAGGATGTGCCTTTTATTGCTCTTTTCTGCTTAATGCTGTCCAATTATTATGGTCACATTCCCAAAATTTGTCTTCTTCTTTTTTTTTACTTTTTATATACCAGAACTACTACCCTGAAGGTATAGGTAATTGTAATTGTCAGTTAAATTCTTTCTACTTTTATATAATTTTGTAGATATATATTGTTATAAACGAATCAAAAACTCGAAATAAATAAATGAAAATATTGTACATAGTAAAAGTACGTTTGTTTGTTTGTTTATTTATTTATTTTAGGTATGTACGTAAGCTCTGCTTGTGCTATATCTATTCTAAGAAGAGAAATAGACAAGAGAGAAAAATGACAACCAGAAAAAAAGAAGGAAAGAGAAAAAGAGGGAAGAGCTCTTTATAATAAAATATCTCTTGTGCAATGTGTATCTCACGTTGTTAAACTGTTGTTAACCTACTCGAAGCATAGGTATTAGGTAAAAATAAGTATTAAAAATAATAGAAAAATAATTATTAATGAATTCATTAATATTAATACCTATCTAAAAGAATACTTACCTATTCTTCGTGTGTTCATGGGCTTAATCAAAAGTACCCAAAGTACATAATAATGTATAGATACTCATACTATGAACTGCGGGGTTTGTGGATCTCTTGGTTTTAGAGGATGTGCCTTTTATTGTTCTTTTCTTTTTAATGCTGTCCAATTATTACTGTCACATTCCCAAAATTTGTCTTCTTCTTTTTTTTACTTTTTATATTCCAGAACTACCCTGAAGGTATAGGTAATTGTAATTGTCAGTTAAATTCTTTCTACTTTTATATAATTTTGTAGATATAATTATTATATTGTTATAAACGAATCAAAAACTCGAAATAAATAAATGAAAATATTGTACATAGTAAAAGTGCGTTTGTTTGTGTGTTTATTTATTTATTTTAGATATGTATGTAAGCTCTGCTTGTGCTATATCTATTCTAAGAGGAGAAATAGACAAGAGGCTATGGCAAAACAATTACGTACGTAGCTTCAAGCTCATTCTCGATTTTGATTGGTTGCTGGCAAGGAACCAGATTAGGCCCGATCCCAACCTTAAAAATTAAAATACGAGAACTTATACGTAGAAAAATATAAATTTTGCCCTAGTTATAGGCACAGCTCTAATTTTCCTCGTAGTTTAGAATTAACCCTTTATAACCCTATGTTTCAGAACCCTACGCGTGGCACCGGTATAGTGTCTGTGGCAGCGAATGTAGCCAGGGCTCTCAGCCGGTTTATGTCTATGATGGTTCAGGTAAATTGGTCTCTCTCTCTCTCTCTCTCTCTCTCTCTCTCTCTCTCTCTCTCTCTCTCTCTCTCTCTCTATCTCTCTCTCTCTCCCTCTCTCTCTTTCTCTCTCTCTCTCTCTTTCTCTCTCTCTCTCTCTTTCTCTCTCAGACACACACATGCTCCCTTTTTAACTCTCTTTTTCTCTCCCCTTTTATCTCCTCCCCATATTCGGAATATATCTTTATCCCCTATCTCAATCCTTTAACAATCCTAACTGTCCTCTCTCTCTCTCTTTCCTTTATCTCCCTATCCTCCTCTTTTTATCCTTCTCTCTTTCTCTTTCCTTTGTCTCCCCATCTTTGTTTTTTCATCCCTCTCCCTCCCTCCCTCTCTCTCTCTCTCTTTGTCCCCTATCTCCCTCTTTTTATCCCTCTCCCCCCTTCCTTTCTCTTCTCTCCTCGCTTTGTCTATTTTCCGTTCCCCCTTCATATCGCTTTTCCTTACTCTTTCTCCATTTCATTCATTCTCCCTCCCTCCCCTCCCCTCCCTTTCTCCTTCTCCTTTTCTTCCCTCATTTCTGGGTAAATATCTAAATATTTCCTTCCTGCACATTATTTAATTCTCTCCCACCCCACCTTAGTAACGGCTAAGCACTCATATTTCCACAAAAAGAAAAAAAATACACCCATTTCCTTTTCTACCCCCCTCCCCCTCCCGCCTTCCTTCACTTCCTCACCCTTTTTAAGACATCTGCCTAACCTCCCCTCTCCCCTTTTATCTCCTCCCCATATTCGGAATATATCTTTATCCCCTATCTCAATCCTTTAACAATCCTAACTCTCCTCTCTCTCTCTCTTTCTCTCTCTTTCCCTTATCTCCCTATCCTCCTCTTTTTATCCTTCTCCCTCTCTCTTTCTCTTTGTCTCCCCATCTTTGTCTTTTCATCCCTCTCCCTCCCTCTCTCTCTCTCTCTTTGTCCCCTATATCTCCCTCTTTTTATCCCTCTCCCACCTTCCTTTCTCCTCTCTCCTCGCTTTGTCTATTTTCCGTTCTCCCTTCATATCGTTTTTCCTTACTCTTTCTCCATTTCATTCATTCTCCCTCCCTCCCCTCCCTTTCTCCTTTTCTTCCCTCATTTCTGCGTAAATAAATAAATATTTCCTTCCTGCACATTATTTAATTCTCTCCCACCCCACCTTAGTAACGGCTAAGCACTCATATTTCCACAAAAAGAAAAAAAAATACCTACACCCATTTCCTTTATAACCCCCTTCCCTTCCCCCCTTCCTTCACTTCCTCACACTTTTTTAGACATCTGCCTAACCTCCCCTCCTTCGTCCACCCCCGAAAAGGAGGGGTGGTGGAGAGGGGGGGGAGTATTGTTATGTCTTTGGCTGAGGAGTCCCATTTTTTCAGCAGACCTAAACATAATTACATATATATTACTCTTATATCCTAAAAAAGAAACAAATAAAAGTGGAGAAAGAGAGAGAGATGGAGGAGCGAGAGAGAGAGAGAGGAAGAGGAAGAGGGGGTGAAAGGGAGAGAGAGAGAGAGAGAAACAGGGGGTGGTTCATTGAACTGTTGACCTCACTCCTCAAAAGGGAAGAGATTTGACTTGGAATCGAACCAGCAACCTCCATATTCAAAGTTCATCGAACAAGACACATGACTCCGCGGAAGAGATGGTTGTTTGCGACTTAACTGTCCAAGTGTCCAGAATCCCTTGGGAAAAACTGGATAATAATAATAAAAGAGCAAATAAAAATTTTCTCTTCTCCCCTTTTATCTCCTCCCCATATTCGGAATATATCTTTATCCCCTATCTCAATCCTTTAACAATCCTAACTCTCCTCTCTCTCTCTTTCCCTTATCTCCCTATCCTCCTCTTTTTATCCTTCTCCCTCTCTCTTTCTCTTTCCTTTGTCTCCCCATCTTTGTCTTTTCATCCCTCTCCTTCCCTCCCTCTCTCTCCTTTCACAGGTGCCATTTTATTTTTCAATGGTGCTATTTTAGTTTTCACAGGTGCCATTTTAGTTTTCACAGGTGCCATTTTAGTTTTCAATGGTGCTATTTTAGTTTTCACAGGTGCTATTTTAGTTTTCACAGGTGCCATTTTAGTTTTCACAGGTGCCATTTTAGTTTTCAATGATGCTATTTTAGTTTTCACAGGTGCCATTTTAGTTTTCACAAGTGCCATTTTAGTTTTCACAGGTGCCAATTTAGTTTTCACAGGTGCCATTTTGGTTTTCACAGGTGTCATTTTAGTTTTCACAGGTGCCATTTTAGTTTTCACAGGTGCCATTTTAGTTTTCACAGGTGTCATTTTAGTTTTCAAAAGTTTCCCGAAAGGAAAAAATAGCTGTACTTTCTGCTGATGGTTATTTAGGGTGCACCCATGAGGACAACTGATGATCAGATTTTCCAGAGAAAAGGGCGATGAGGCCTACAATGCAATGACTAATGACGAAAGGGGACTACACATTAGACGGACCAGACTGCACCGGACCACTCTTTAAGCCAAAGTTTGGTTTGCCGAACCATTCTCCGGACCATTTTGATCCGTCTAATGTGTAGTCCCCATTAGCTGCTCAAAAGGTTACTTCTCACATACCAATATATCTACATACCTACAAAAAAATCCGAATAGGTCCTAAACTTTAGGAATTGAACAGGGAAAGCATATGTGGTATCTTCCAGACAATAAATTGAAATAGAATAGAACAGAATAGAATGTAGGTACCTACACCTATTAGTATAGAATTAGAGGGGGAGGGGGGATTTTCCATAGAATTTTTTTGTTATTTTTTCCGCTGATAAGTTCCAGTGATTTATGTTTTCGATATGTTGTGTAGCCAGAAACATAGACGTTGAAGAAAAACATAGAAATACAGTTCATGAGAACAGGTAACCACCAGTAGGTTCACATTTTCAAATAATCAGTCTGAAATTTCTTTCCCCTCCCCCAACAATGTTATCGGAACCACCACGAAACTTAAACAACACGTTCTTTTCTCTTTTTTTCTGAGATGGGGAAAAAGTTTTATCTCTGACCAAGCATAAAAAAATACCGCAGGAAAATTCCCCACGGGAAAATTTGGGAGGGAAAGAAACAAATTGGAAAATTACGTAAATTAAGAAGCAATTATGATTACAGTGTTGCGTAAATCACTCGTGTTCCCTGTTGGAACGGTTTGGCAACAGGCCAAAATGTAGACGTCAATTTGCAAATTAGATTTGGGAACAGGAGACCGAAAGATAAACGGAATGAAGAATGAGGTAAAAGATACGTAGGATAGGTACCTACATTGGGTCAAAACATTGAAAGTAGGATATTCATCATTCGTGTCTTGCACATTGCATAACTCACTCGTATTACAAGGCGTTCATACAAATAATTCTTTAGGAGATCTGATATAGAGAACTGTTGTCAAGGTCTTACCATTCCGAAAGCGCAGAGAAGGAAGACAGGATAGGAGAAAGCCAGCTGTTAAGACAGCGAACCTTAAAATGTTCCGAGAACGAACTTGTTAAGTTGTGAAACAAAGAAAAACTCTAAAAAAAGCACCCGTAAATTGTTCCTTAAAAAGTTTAAAGGCAAATTTTCTTCCTTATCTTTTATGATGATGAGATATAAAAAGATGAAAAATGGGTAAGGTAGGTTTATAATTTAATAATGACTTAATTAGGTTTCTTTTCTTTGATTCCCTGATTGCTGAATTTCTAAAACTTCTCCAATTTTATGCTTCATTTATCTATCGACAGAAAGAGAGGATAAGAACTGCGTTGCGTCTTCATTATCGACTTGAAAATTTGCTGAAAGGTTAACCGATATCTGAAAGGTCATAAAAGGTCACATTAAAAGGTCTGGAGTGAGACAAATACTTTTTCCGGGAAGGAACTGACTAATTTTGAGACGGAATTGCGTGGAGACGGTGAAAAGAGAGATGGAATTTTGAGACGAAATTCCGACAGGGATATAGTGACTATGTTGGTAAAATATATGTATGTGTGTTTGCATTGTTTGGACCTGACTATGTTTGTATGTAGGTATGTCTTTTTGTACGAATTGTGGATAGCTAAAGACAAAACAACGTGCCGAACAAATTTGGTAAGAGATACATAGATTGATTAGGCAGTTCGATTGAGATTGAGAGTTCGCACTGCACACGAAGTGTTCACCTTTAGTTTTTCCTCTAGCTTATCTAGGTATTTCTATTCTCTCTCTCTCTCTCTCTCTCTCTCTCTCTCTCTCTCTCTCTCTCTCTCTCTCTCTCTCTCTCTCTATGTCTCTCTCTATCCCTCCCTCTCTCTCTCTTTCTTTTTATCTATCTCTTTCTCTCTGAGATAAAAGATATGTTGAATTTCTTTCTTATTTTTTCTAAATTTAATATTCTTACATGGCATTTCGTTATTTCTCTACTGTCAGACCGTTATTATAGTACCAGCTATCTACTAAATATTTAACAATTAAAAGAAAATGTATCATAAAAAATAATAATTATTATATGGGTAATGTTTCAGTATCAACGAAAACGAAATAATATTAAAATAATTACAATAATAAGTTGTTGTTATTATTATATTATACCTTTTTTTTTCTTTTGAGCTCAAGGAACTCAAAAGGTCCCAATTCAGTTCCTAAATATTTAACAATTAAAAGAAAATGTATCATAAAAAATAATAATAATTATATGGGTAATGTTTCAGTATCAACGAAAACGAAATAATATTAAAATAATTACAATAATAAGTTGTTGTTGTTATTATATACTTTTTTTTTTTCTTTTGAGCTCAAGGAACTCAAAAGGTCCCAATTCAGTTTTCTTAAACGGAAACAATTTTCAAATTAAAATAAATAATGCAATGTTTATTCTAGGTACTTACATACCTCCATCTCGAGAAAAAAAAAGTGAACGAAAGAAGAAACGTCGCCATTTTATTTCTAAATGCCCTCCAGACGTAAAATCAAAATTGTTTGCGTTCATTTCTTTTTATTTATTTATTTTGTCTTTATTTTATTTCTCGTCATTTATTTCCTTTCACGTCCACACTTCATCTTTATTTTTTCTTCTTTCTTTTTATGTTTCTTCTCCTTCTCCTTCTTTTTCTTCTTCTCCTTTTTTTCTTCTCATCCTTCTTCTTCCACTTCACTTTTTCTCACTTATTCGGGGTCCGCCATACTCGACGTTTTTTAACTTCAGTGGTCTCGCTCTTTCTCTCTCTTTCTCTCCTACATGCATGATGTGTGTAGAATTGTAGATGTACCTAAAAGAAAAGTACGAGTACCTACATACATAGGTACTAAGTACCTACATAGGTACTAAGTACCTATCTACCTTCTACTTTCCTCAATCTGTATTAAGCTGACATTTTAAAAATTGGAAGAAAAAAAAAATGATAATAATAAAATTCAATTTCTTTCAACCTGAAAAAAAAACCTGGTTCAGGAAAATGGGTATTAATTTTAAAAGAGAAAAAAATTCCATCATCAGAGCACGAACTTTTTTTATTGGTAAGTAAAAAGGCAGATGTGATTTTTCATGGTAAGAGCATTTTCAAATTTTTGATTTTTTTCTGTGAACATCGAAGATTTTTTTTTTTTTGATAGGTATAGGTATAAGAATACTATGTAGATTTAACAACTAGGTAGTCAGCTCCCATGGCGTAGTGGTCACTGCACGCGGGAGACCCGGGTTCGATTCCCGGCGGGGTCAAGAAATTTGTATCAAGCAAATGATTGATTCCGTGACTGGATGTTGTGGGGCCCACTCAGCCTCGTGAGGAAAATGAGTAGCTATGACATATAAATGCGCATAGCGGCCGGTGCCAGCATGGTAGGTAAACATTGGATGTTAGGATTATTGAGATATTGGGAAAAATCCTACAATGCTGCAGTGAGCACCACAGTTGTGATATAATAACACAAAGAAACTGCATTTACATTACAATCAGGTACGTAAGAATTATTGCTTATCATATCACACAGTAGGTACCTAAATGTCATTCCCCGATAAATAAAGTACACTTTGATAAATTTTATGACTTCACTTGCACTCGAACCACCAACCTCCAGATCCGAAGTCCACCACGCTATCGACTACACCACTATTCGTTATAGAAAACAAGATAATACAAGATATTGATGAAATTGATAAGAATTGAACACTATTGAAACTCACATAACTTAAGAAGAGAAAAAAAAAAAAAAAAAAAAAACTTTGACAATCCGTCCCAAACTTTTTTTTTATCAATCTTAAGATTCTTAGGTACCTGTAATATTAGAAACTTAGTTATACGTCTTATAGTCTTATTTATGGTCAGGATCTCAATCTCAGTTTAAAACCCCGTTAATCTGATTGGATTACACAATCAGATTGGTTGTTTTCCAACTGTGTAGGTACAGAAATCAGTTTAAATTAATCTCAGTCTAAACTCAGATTAACGTCCCGACCTTTAGGGTAATTAGGTTTAGGTTAATTAGGTTTAGAAAAGTTGTATTTTCCTTTCGAGAAACTTTCAGAAACGGAACCGGTTCTCTTTCGGAAACTGAAATGGCGCCTGTACTAAACCATAGGAAATCCAAGATGGCGGGCCATCGGAATCCGAAAGTTTCCCGAAAGGTAAATACACCTGAAGTATTTGAAATAGTCATTTTGTGTACATTTTGTATTTATTAGTATTATTTTAGTTGTTTGTAAGCCATTAGAACAATAATGAGTCATTTTACATAAAATAAGTTACATAGGTACTAGGTATAATTTGAAGCTACCAATTTATCACAATTATTTCTTGTTACCAAGATCAAGTAGTATGTTACCACATCAATTTTTACCATTTTTACTTTCTATTACCCTTATTGTTAATTCGTGTTACCATGTTTGTTACATACCTAGAGGTTTACTATCTCACGTTTTCTCAGAAAAGGAAAGTTTAATGAGAACCTAATATTTGAGGGGTTCTCAGAAAAGAAAGGCTATAAAGATATAATACCTACCTATAAATATGCCCAGTTTTGTGTATTGTTAGATTAGGAGATATTGCTATTTGCTATTATTTCCGGAAAAAAACGTCCTTCTTTCTGGGAACACTTTATTAGATACAAATAATAAAACTGAGTCTACCATCAATATGCTGAAATAATAGGAAGCCATATCTCTATGCTTTTTAAATTGAATTATTTAATTCACAGGTGCCATTTTAGTTTTCACAGGTGCCATTTTAGTTTTCACAGGTGCCATTTTAGTTTTCACAGGTGCCATTTTAGTTTTCAAGTTTCCCGAAAGGAAAAAATAGCTGTACTTTCTGCTGATGGTTATTTAGGGTGCACCCAAAAGGACAACTGATGATCAGATTTTCCAGAGAAAAGGGCGATGAGGCCTACAATGCAATGACTAATGACGAAAGGGGACTACACATTAGACGGACCAGACTGCACCGGACCACTCTTTAAGCCAAAGTTTGGTTTGCGGAACCATTTTGGTCCGTCTAATGTGTAGTCCCCTTTAGCTGCTCAAAAGGTTACTTCTTACATACCGATATATCTACATACGTACAAAAAAATCCGAATAGGTCCTAAATTTTAGGAATTGAACAGGGAAGGTATGTAGGTATATGTGGTATATCTTCCAGACAATAAATTGAAATAGAATAGAACAGAATAGAATAGAACAGAATAGAATGTAGGTACCTACACCTATTAGAATAGAATTAGAGGGGGAGGGGGGATTTTTCCATAGAATTTTTTGTTATTTTTTTCCGCTGATAAGTTCCAGTGATTTATGTTTTCGATATGTTGTGTAACCAGAAACATAGACGTCGAGGAAAAACATAGAAGTATAGTTCATGAGAACAGGTAACCACCAGTATAGGTAACGTAACTGTACAGCAGAGATTAGCAGGTAAGTGAAATACCTATCCCAAGTAAAAAAAAAATAAATAAAAATTGTTTTTCATAAAGTAGGTACCTACCTAAATAGAAAACTACAAAAACAGAAAAATAATAACAGAATAAAAATACAGATCACATAGGTGACCCGATTGCGTTACATCATTGTGACTGTGCTGACTCAGGTCTCATCATGCTGATCAATGAAAGCGATCTGTACACGTGGGATTGGATCAGCGCGAGTTTGTACGATCGATCCCGAATCCCAAGCCCGAACGAAGTCTACACCGTGCTGGGAGAAGATGACAACACCACTGAGGTTGTGGTCAGAGTCATCGTGGAAAATGTAAGTCCTATTGATATGGGATATTGTAAGTATTGGCGAGGGAAAATAGTCCCAACAAGGGAAAATGTAAGTCTTAACGGAAGAAAGTTAAGTCTTAGGTATATCATGCATTTTATGCGAATGGGACTAAAAAGTTCCTATACTACAGTACTACCTACTATTGTTTATAGGGTGAAATTCTCAAATAGTGTTGGGGATAAAATTCAATACCTGTGTACCAGGATGGCATGGATCTTGACCACTACAACACGATGCTGAGAATAATAAGGAAATAGGCCTAAATATTGTCTTTGCTTTCTTCTTGTTGGTCCATTTTTCATCTCTTTTTTTTCTACCAATTCGAACTTGCCTCCTGATGACCATTCTCACTTACTGTATGCTTTACTGGAGGTAAGAACATCCGTCATGCCAACCATTCACGCTCAGACCATCTGAAAGACCTAGATCTGATAGACCTGGGTCTCGAGCTTTTTCTGTCACACACGTTCCAACTATCTGACAGACCCTGGTCTATCATGACTGCTACAAGCTATGTATAGTTAGTAGTTAGGTAATGCATTTACCAATAGCCAGTAAGTCGCCGAATGTAGGGTTAAACCCGTGCACTAATGTCCTCAGCCGTTACCTATGCAGTTGAATAGTTGAATCTCTCTCGAATAAACATATTTCCAATGCCCTTCGTAACACTGGTCACCATTAGTGCAATTTCAAACTTAAATTCAAAGGTATGTTCAACAGTGCAACGTGAAACCCACAAGTGAATTCTCGGAACAAACAATCAATTATGACATTTGACGTTAACCAACACTCCTAAAATCACCACATCATAACACTGCACGCAAAACGTTCACCTATTCAGGGGACCATTTCCACTGAATAATTCTAGGTCCAAAACTTTCTCACGTAACCGTGAATTCCTCATCAAGTCATCATCATTATCATCCTCATCATTCTCAGTCCTCACCCATAATAACTAGAGTTACATTTCCCTCAAACTTCACAACGTGTAATTTTCCACAAAGTTTTCGGTGATGATGGATGATAGTGAAAATAATTTGGGGTTTTCCCCCTTCTAGCCATCTACAACCTATCGGAGTTAGGGATACGTACTGCGTAGGAATTCAGAGAAATGTCGAAATACGAAATGTTGCATGTATTGTGTTCTTTCCCCCCCCGAAAGGGGGGGGCTAGGGGAGGTGGAGGGGGGGGGAAGTATTGTTATGTCTTTGACTGAGGAGTCCCATTTTTTCAGCAGTGCTTTCTTCCTAATAATTATGATTATGACATCGGTAGGTTATGATTATGACGTACCTATACATATATTACTCTTATATCCTAAAAAAGAAACAAATAAAAGTGGAGAAAGAGAGAGAAATGGAGGAGTGAGAGACAGAGAGAGAGAGAGAGAGAGAGAGAAAGGAAGAGGGGTGAAAGGGAGAGAGAGAGAGAGAAACAGGGGGTGGTTCATTGAACTGTTGACCTCACTCCTCAAAAGGGAAGAGATTTGACTTGGACTCGAACCAGCAACCTCCAGATTCAAAGTTCATCGAACAAGACACACGACTCCACGGAAGATGGTTGTTTGCGACTTAACTGTCCAAGTGTCCAGAATCCCTTGGGAAAAACTGGATAATAATAATAATAATACTAAAAGAGCAAATGAAAATTTTCTCTTCAATTTCTGCTTCTAGGTACTTTCGCTATCTCTCTCTCTCTCTCTCTCTCTCTCTCTCTCTCTCTCTCATAGAAAAACGAAGCTCCCTGCTTACACCTTAGGTATCTCTCTCTATCTTTCTCCCTCTCCCTTGCATATTAAATTAATTTGTAATAATATAATAAAAGCGAGAAAAAAACGTGGATAGGTAGTAATAAAAAAAAAAATGATATTCCTGAGAAATATAATTAATTCTTACATTTTTTATTATTAATTTCATAAAATGATTTATGCATTCTATTCTCTATCCTCGTTTAGCCAAGAGACTTGAGATTCATTAACATTGCTCTCTCTCTCTCTCCCTCTCTCTCTCTCTCTCTCTCTCTCTCTCTCCCTCCCTCCCTCTCTCTCTCTCTCTCTATTTCTTTTTATCTATCTCTTTCTCTCTGAGATAAAAGATATATTGAATTTCTTTCCTTTTTTTCTAAATTTAATATTCTTACATAGCATTTCGTTATTTCTTTACTGTCAGACCGTTATTATAGTACCAGCTATAGAGCATTTTCAAATTTTTGATTTTTTTTTTCCTGTGAACATCGAAGATTTTAACAGATTTTTTTTTTTTTTTTAGAATAATAGGTAGGTAGGTAGGTAACCTTATAAGAATATCTAATAGATTTAAGAACTAGGTACCTAAGCATGAATGCTTCTCATATCACACAATCAATGTCGCTCCCCGATCCCCGATAAATAGGTAAGGTGCCTACACTTTGATAAATTTTAATATGACTTGACTTGGACTCGAACCACCAACCTCTAGATCCAAAGTCCATAACGCTATCGACTGCACCACTGTCCGTCACATAGAAAGCGAAATAATGAACCACTACGTGGGAGTAAGTATATTAGGTAAGTAGGGGTAAGGTAAGTGGGTAATTATGAAGTATATTTTTTCTCAAGAAAATTATAATATTACTGTAGGTATAAGTAACTGAGTATTCTTTTTTCGCAGATAGGCATTACCAACACTTTTTTTTATGTAAAATAAAGGGAAGAACACTGTAAATACTGGAAGGAGGTACCACCTACGAGGAAAATTTTTTGTACCTATCTACCTACCTACCTACCTACCTATACCTACCTACCTACGCTTTTCTCTTTTGTATAAACAAAAGTTTGTCTGAAGATGGGTTGTAGGCCTGTTTATTTTTGTAAACGTACCTTGTAGATTAGGAATTAAGACAGGAATTAGACAGAGAGAGAGAGAGAATAGAGAAGAGGGAGGGAGAGAGAGATTAAAGAAGAGGGAGAGAGAGAGAACAAAAAAAAATTGAAGCAATGGAGCGGTTGCATTTAGGTAAAATTTATGAAAAAAGTTGTGAAAAATCCAAATCTGAGGTCAAAACTTTGAAAAAATAACTGTAAAAGGTCATCGCGTACGGGAGCGAATGCCGTGCCGTCAAAGTTCAAGATTTACCGAAATTTTTAAATGGATTTATCTCGGGATCTAGAAGTCGTAGAAGAAAAAGTTCCGGAATCCCTCATTTTCCCAGCTTTTTGACTTTAAAACATCACGCAAGTAAGCGCAACTGTTCTATTGAGACAAAATACAAGAAAAATAATGCGTAAGGGTGTTTTTTAACATTTCTCCCTCTTTTCACCACTCCCCCTCAAAATCAGGAGTGAGTATGTGCAGGCTAACTTCGAGGTGGGGAAGCACATGTTAATGAACGGTACGGCAGATGTTCGTCTGGTTCCCGTGATAGTTACTACGGCGGATAACGCTGACTTTGATTTCTCTCTGCCCTTATCTCAGAACTGGTAAGTCTGATATAGGTAGGTACCTACCTACTTCTACTTACCTGCCTAATTTCCATTTTGGCTTCAACTCAGAACTGGTAAGTCAGATATACATTTGAACCTGCCTAGAACTCAGACCTGTTAAACCTAATATTACCCTAATACTAATACGAGTATACTGCTTTGACTTAATCCAGGACTTCCACTGAAGTGGATACACTAAAGTGGATACACTTCACTTGAAGTCCTGGGTTTAGACTATAATGACGATTTTTCCATTGGTTTTTCTGTGTGTTTGTTGGTTTGTCCTCCATAACTGTCAAATGGTGTGCCCCATTTTGATGAAAGGTGGACATGGTTATCATTATCACGTGAAGGATAGTGACTCACGACCCGAATATTGTAGATACTTTCGCTTTGGGTCCTCGTACGAACCCCTTTCTTAGTGATTTACACTGACTTAGGATCTGACTCCTTGACTGAGTAGTTTAGGTCTCTTAGAGCGTCTGAGAGTGAGTTGCGGGTATAAAATGGGCCTTAAGCTGTATCCACACATAGTAGATGGCCGTCGATCGACATCAATCGGCCGTCGATCGACAACGGACGGCCGTCGACTATCTATGATCACAGCTTTATTAATACCTACCTACTAACCTAAGTAGCCATGTAGTATGTACCTACCTTTAAAAAATTACTTACCATACCCATACCTTCTTACATCTCAACAAGAATTCCTTGATGTATAATTAAATTCACGTCCTGTTGATGGTACAATAATCCTCCGATATCACTGACCTTTCAGATACAAATATCGTCTGGAAAACTTGGAAGATGAAAGCAATCACGAGTCTGTTTCACCAGAGGACATTAACACTGAGAACGAATTCGAGCAGCTAAAGAAACAGCAAAACACCAACATGTCCATGGGCAACTGTTTTCTCAACGTACTCGGCTCTTTCACCAGCCAGGGTGAGTGTTTGAAGGTGTGTCCATACATTGTCGACCGGCCGTCCATCGATGTCGACTGAACCGTCCACACTGCCTCCTCGTCGATTAATGTTGATCGATGGCTGGTCGACTATGTTTGGGCACACTTTTATTGGCCTTTTGAGAAGCCAAATGTGCTGTATTACAGACCGTTGTAGATTAGAACGTCCCTGTATGGACAGCTGTTTCGTGCTTTTGACTCTTATCAACAAGGAAGAGACCATTTTTTTTTAAGAGGTTGGATAGAGGGAACTGTAACTGACTAACTGCCAAGGTTTTATCGAAGAGAGAAGAAAGACAGGATAGGAGAAAACCAGCCGTTCCGAGAACGAACCCTATCCGCAGAGACCATAATTACCATTTCAATAATTCTCTTTCCCTCCTCGTCGATTAATGTTGATCGATGGCTGGTCGACTATGTTTGGGCACACTTTTATTGGCCTTTTGAGAAGCCAAATGTGCTGTACTACAGACCGTTGTAGATTAGAACGTCCCTGTATGGACAGCTGTTTCGTGCTTTTGACTATTATCAACAAGGGGACCATAATTACCATTTCAATCATTCTCTTTTATCAGCATTTTCAACAATATCATTTAATATTATTGTATTCAAAGATGATATGCACCTAGTATCCGTTGACCTTGTCCTTGTAGGTTGTGAGGCACCCTCCTCTGCTTACTCAATCCGCTTGGTCATCCTAGTCATCCTCTTCTACGGACTCCTCATGAACAATGCTTACTCCGCGGTTTTGGTGTCCCGTCTGGCTACCGGACAGAAGGAGATACTGTTTCCGACCCTGGCGTCCGTGCATCAAGCCAAGACACATACCCTGTGTGTGAGGACGGGCAGCTTTGCGTACGTCAAACTAAAGGTAGGCGCGGACTAAGATAAAGTGGGTGGGGACGTGCTGAAAATAGGTGGGAACATACTGAAAGTACAGTCCACTTCAACTGGGAAGTCCGATGACCTTTGGGTGCGCACTCGTCAAAAAATAGCTCGTTGATTAAGATTAACAAGTAAGCATGTGAATAGTTGATCCCATGGGATTTTTCACGCCGAATCGAATGGTGATTAGAACTGTCCGACTTACAGTTGAGAAGTTGCGGTTCCCCTCCATGCGCTTCCATCGGACTTCCCAGTTGACGTGGACTGTAGGTGGGGTCATATTGAAATTGGGTGGGGACGTGTTGAAAGTAGGAGGAGCTGAAAGAAAGGCCGGGACATACTGAGGTTGGTGGGGTTATTTGATCCAATTTCTGTAGGAGGTTAGGTCCAGTATTTTTGAAAACTTCAGAAATGAGCAAACTCCTTACTACCTCCGAGTCTCTGAGCTACGTAGGTTATTGGGTGACGCTTTTGAATAATATTCGCGTTTTCGCCTCAAGAGACTAACTTTTAGGATAATGCTGTTCAGTGGTAACGGGTTTGTATTTTTGTAGGCCAATGACTATTAGCATCATAGAAACGGATTGAACATCATGTTTTGATTGGCATTTATCTTTCATTCGCTGTACCAATCTCTCACAAGCACCCCCCATAACTCTCAAAAGGATTGGTAATGGTACACTGAAAAGCTTGTTTATATTCGGCTATATTTCATAATTTGGCCATTGCCATATAAAATTATTTACGTTAATTTTTTATTGGCCTCTAAAACATAGACAAAAATATCAACTGTCAAAAATTGTTGCTTAGCGTGTAAATAAAAAATAAAATCCGCCCCGGGCGGGAATCGAACCCGTGGCCTAGCGCTTACAAGGCAGACGCACTACCAACTAAGCTAACTAGGCTGGCTGGCCATAGCCTTATTATAGTTATTTACGTTAATTTTTTATTGGCCTCTAAAACATAGACAAAAATTTCAATTGCCAAAAAAGTGTAAAATTGTTGCTTAGCGTGTAAATAAATAAAAGTGTTAAATAAACAAAGGTCCAATCTCTTCTATTCATCGCAAATTCACCGTTAGGAAAAAGAAAGAAATATTCCGTTATCCTCAACTCCACTTACGAAAAACCCAAAATTTTCCAAATTTTCTCGAATCCACCGTCGAAAAAGTTCGCCCAATGTGTGACAAGGCGGACTGTAAGTGTAAATTTACCGTCAGCAAATAAATTATTGAGGTGTGTCCGTCAACCGGCCGTCGATCGATGTCGACTGAACCGTCCACACTGCCTCGATAACATAGATTCACCTCGTCGATCGACGGCTGCGGCCACGGCCGGTCGACTATGTTTGGACACCTTTACCCATACTGTTCCATACCTACCTATTGGATTTTTTGAAATGATGACAGTGAAATATGTAGCTATAAATGCATTTGCATATTCCTAACAAGGGAAAACAGTCCTAACAAGGGAAAATGTAAGTCCTAACAAGGGAAAATGTAAGTCCTAACAAGGGAAAATGTAAGTCCCAACAAGGGAAAATGTAAGTCCTAACAAGGGAAAATGTAAGTCCTAACAAGGGAAAACAGTCCTAACAAGGGAAAACAGTCCTGACAAGGGAAAACAGTCCCAACAAGGGAAAGTGTAAGTCCTAACAAGGGAAAATGCAATTATTTATCTGTTCAAAAAGTCCCTTTATCACAACAGAACTGACTAAAGACTCTAAAGAATACCTACCTCGGCTAGAATGAAACCCATACCCTCCTGATTACCAGGGGATCATCTTGACCATTTTCTTGATGTAATGGACCACTCAACCACCCAGATGAGAAAAATTAGGCACCTAGTCCTAAATAATATTGTCTTTGCCTGCTTCTTGTTCATACATTGAGTTCTTCTTCTTCTTCTTCTTCTTCTTCTTCTTCTTCTTCTTCTTCTTCTTCTTCTTCTTCTTCTTCTTCTTCTTCTTCGTCTTCTTCTTCTTTTTTTAGATCGAACCCTTCTGTAACATCAAGGAGACTAAGAATGGCACCCACATTAGTGGCTACATGGCCGACACCCAGGTCTTACAGGAGGAGAGTCTGCACTTCAGGTAAGGTCTGAGTTATCTACCACCTAACCATACTGATCAACCCTTAAGTTGTTTCCATAGTCAATCGGCCGTCCGTCGTTCGATCGAGGAAAATCTGTGTTGTCCAGACAGTGTAGAGAATAATGTTGTCCAGACCTAGATGTTAGTAGAGATCGATCGACGTCGATTGATGGCTGGTCGACTATGTTAGGATACTCTTTTAGAATTATGTATGTATATTATGGTCAAATACCCAAATATAGTCTATTACTCTCTCATACAACGCTTTGACCATTAATGCAGATATACAGAAAGGGTTTTAAAAATGAGGAAAAGAAAACGATTCTACCAATTCTAGATCGAACCCTTCTGTAACATCAAGGAGACTAAGAATGGCACCCACATTAGTGGCTACATGGCCGACATTTGGGCCATCATGGAGGAGAGTCTGCACTTCAGGTAAGGTCTGAGTTATCTACCACCCAACCATACTGACCAACCCTTAAGGTGTTTCCATAGTCAATTGGCCGTCCCTCGTTCGATCGAGGAAAATCTATGTTGTCCAGACAGTGTGCTGGACATGTTAGTAGAGATCGATCGACGTCGATTGATGGCTGGTCGACCATGTTAGGACACTCTTTTAGAATTATGTATATTATGGTCAAATACCCAAATATAGTCTATTACTCCCCCATACAACGCTTTGACCATAAATGCAGATATACAGAAAGCGTTTTAAAAATGAGGAAAAGAAAACGATTTTTTGAGAGAGAGAGAGAGAGAGAGTGGGCGAAAAAGAAAGAGAGAGCGAGTGAGAGATAAATGTGAGTGGTATTATGAGTGTGACGTAAGGGTAAGCAATAAATAACGCACACACCCATACACTCTCTTTTTCACATTCTTTTTTAATGGCTTCAAATCTGTGGACCTCCTACCGACCATTCAGTAAATTTCTTCTTCCTAAATGACGTAGGGAGAAAGAGAGAAAGGGAGGAAGAGAGAAGAGAAGCCTTTTCATATCTTCTGTCTTCTTCCCTCTTCTGTCTTTTTCCCTTTCCCTGAGATAAAAAAATAATACAAGCAATAAATAACGCACACACCCATACACTCTCTTTTTCACATTCTTTTTTAATGGCTTCAAATCTGTGGACCTCCTACCGACCATTTAGTAAATTTCTTCTTCCTAAATGACGTAGGGAGAAAGAGAGAAAGGGAGGAAGAGAGAAGAGAAGCCTTTCCATATCTTCTGTCTTTTTCCCTTTCCCTGAGATAAAAATAATAATACCTAATAATACGTATTATTGAAATGAGGTTTTTATATTATTCCACGATTAAAAAACAAAAAAAAATCTTATTAATAAGAGAGGTTTTCTGTTTGTTTGTCCATAAGAGGTTGCCATTTAAACGGTACCTAAGTCGTAAAAACTTGAAATTTTGTACACAGGTTCATATTTTTATGGCGGTGGTTATAGGCTAGGTTAAAATTTCCTAAAGTCAGCCGTTCGCAAGTTATTCAAGAAATTCGAAATTTTTGGGCGTAAACTGAGCGATGCGAAGCTCGCGGGTATCCCGCTAGTATAGGATAAGGAAAGTAAAAACTAAAAATGAACCCATTGACACCCAAAACAAGGTAGGTAGGTACCTAAATAATCTAGGTAAATATAGGCATTTACTTTTTGAAACTTTCCGAGTTAAAGCAATTTATCTGTTTCGAATGATTTACCTACTTCGATAAATTATCGTTATTTACCTACTCCCATTTTTACCTCCTTCCTCCTCCTCTTCCTCCGCCTCCTCATACTCCTCCTCCTCCAGGTAGGTACCTAAATAATCTAGGTAAATATAGGCATTTACTTTTTGAAACTTACCGAGTTAAAGCAATTTATCTGTTTCGAATGATTTATACCTACTTCGATAAATTATCGTCATTTACCTACCTACTCCCATTTATACCTCCCTCCTCCTCCTCCTCCTCCTCTTCCTCTTCCTCCTCTTCCTCCTCATACTCCTCTTCTTCTTCCTTTTTTCCCTTCTCTGCCTTTTCTTACTCTCGAAACCTCTCGTTTTCTAAATCCCTCCCTCAATCCCGCCATCAGAAACTCCCTTCCTCCCTTTTTCCCTCTCTCTTCATGAAGATATCTTTCCCCTTATCTCCCCATCTTCCTCTATCCCTCCCTCTCTACCTCTCAAAATATCTCCTCCCTCGAAGTCCTTCGATACTTCTCTCCCTCCCTCCCTTTCTGTCTTGTTTTCTCCCTCTCTATATAGCAGACACCCAAAATAGAGCGTGTGTCAAAACAAGATAAAAGAATTAAAACCGCCAACACTGTTTATCTGTATGTAAAAAAAAGAGGTAGGTATATTAGGTATGTACACGAAAATTATAAGTAAGTAGGTATCTACCTACAATAAGTGTGCAAGAAAATAAAGAGTAGGTACCTAGGTATTTCAGAATATTCAAAAGAGTGTAAGATTTTGCAAGACACATACCCTGTGTGTGAGGACGGGCAGCTTTGCGTACGTCAAACTAAAGGTAGGCGCGGACTAAGATAAAGTGGGTGGGGACATGCTGAAAATAGGTGGGAACATACTGAAAGTAGGTGGGGTCCTATTGAAATTGGGTGGGGACGTGTTGAAAGTAGGAGGAGCAGAAAGAAAGGCCGGGACATAGATATATGTATACGAGTAACTGTTGTACGGACGAAGTTCTGCCAATAAAACCAAAAGTTAACACCATTTTCTTTCTCTTTTGATCTCTCGCTCTCATATTATTATGTCTGGTTGGTGGGGTTATTTGATCCAATTTCTGTAGGAGGTTAGGTCCAGTATTTTTGAGAGCTTCAGAAATGAGCAAACTCCTTACTACCTCCGCGTCTCTGAGCTACGTAGGTTATTGGGTGACGCTTTTGAATAATATTCGCGTTTTCGACTCAGCCTGAAGAGACTGACTTTTAGGATAATGCTGTTCAGTGGTAACGGGTTTGGATTTTTTGTAGGCCAGTGACCATTAGCATCGTAGAAACGGATTGAACATCATGTTTTGATTGGCATTTATCTTTTATTCGCTGTACGAATTCTCTCACAAGCACATTAAACATAGAGCTGAATCCTCCTCGTCTAAAACCTGCTAAATAGCTGAAGTTTGTGTCGACAGAGGAGGGAACAACTCAGGTCAATGGTATAATTATATTAATGTCTTTTACCCAGGAAAGAGAAATGGATACTCAGCTAAAACCCGAATGGAGGGGGAAAGTAGTCAGGTCAATGGTATAATTATATTAATGTCTTTTACCCAGGAAAGAGAAATGGATACTCAGCTAAAACCCGAATGGAGAGACATAGTCAACAAACCGCCAGCCTGCCTCAACGAAAGCACTCAACAGAACATCGCCAACGCCATTTGCAAAGATGGCGTCGTTGTCCTTGAAACGCCCATCATCATGGCGGCCATCTTGAAAGATCCGAATCGGAGCAACCATTGTCCTGTGATGAGAATGGCGGGAAAGAATGCCAAAGCTGTGGCATCTCTGTTCATGTCCAAGTGGTATCCTTTGAAGAATGACTTCAATCAGATGTGAGTTTGTAAATTTACCGTCAGCAAATAAATTATTGAGGTGTTGTCCACACATAGTCGACCGTCCACACTGCCTTGATAACATAGATTCACCTCGTCGATCGACGGTTGCGGCCACGGCCGGTCGACTATGTTTGGACACCTTTACCCATACTGTTCCATACCTACCTATTGGATTTCTTGAAAGGATGACAGTGAAATACGTAGGTACACATTTGCATAATTAGGTACCTAAATAATCTAGGTAAATATAGGCATTTACTTTTTGAAACTTACCGAGTTAAAGCAATTTATCTGTTTCGAATGATTTACCTACTTCGATAAATTATCGTCATTTACCTACTCCCATTTATACCTCCCTTCTCCTCCTCCTCCTCCTCCTCCTCCTCCTCTTCTTCTTCCTCCTCCTCTTCCTCCTCATACTCCTCTTCTTCTTCCTTTTTTCCCTTTTCTGCCTTTTCTTACTCTCGAAACCTCTCGTTTTCTAAATCCCTCCCTCAATCCCGCCATCAGAAACTCTCTTCCTCCCTTTTTCCCTCTCTCTTCATGAAGATATCTTTCCCCTTATCTCCCCATCTTCCTCTATCCCTCCCTCTCTCCCTCTCAAAATATCTCCTCCCCGTAAGTTCTTCGATACTTCTCTCCCTCCCTCCCTCCCTCCTTTTCTGTCTTGTTTTCTCCCTCTCTAGCAGACACCCAAAATAGAACGTGTGTCAAAACAAGATAAAAGAATTAAAACGAAGATATCTTTCCCCTTATCTCCCCATCTTCCTCTATCCCTCCCTCTCTCCCTCTCAAAATATCTCCTCCCCGTAAGTTCTTCGATATTTCTCTCCCTCCCTCCCTTTCTGTCTTGTTTTCTCCCTCTCTAGCAGACACCCAAAATAGAGCGTGTGTCAAAACAAGATAAAAGAATTAAAACCGCCACCGCTGTTTATCTGTACCTAAAAAAAAGGAGGTAGGTATATTAGGTATGTACACGAAAATTATAAGTAAGTAGGTATCTACCTACATTAAGTGTGCAAGAAAATAAAGAGTAGGTACCTATTTCAGAATATTCCAAAGAGTGTAAGATTTTATGTATTACGTGGGAGTAAGTATATTAGGTAAGTAGGGGTAAGGTAAGTGGGTAATTATGAAGTATATTTTTTCTCAAGAAAATTATAATATTACTTAAGTATGTAGGTATAAGTAACTGAGTATTCTTTTTTCCCAGATAGGCATTACCAACACTTTTTTTTATGTAAAATAAAGGGAAGAACACTGTAAATACTGGAGGAAGGTACCTACCACCTACGAGGAATATTTTTTGTACCTACCTACCTACCTACGCCTACGCTTTTCTCTTTTGTATAAACAAAAGTTTGTCTGAAGATGGGTTGTAGGCCTGTTTATTTTTGTAAACGTACCTTGTAGATAAGGAAGTTAAGACAGGAATTAGACAGAGGGAGAGAGAATAGAGAAGAGGGAGAGAGAGAATAAAGAAGAGGGAGAGAGAGAGAACAAAAAAAAATTGAAGCAATGGAGCAGTTGCATTTGGGTAAATTTTATGATTAAAAGGTCGATTTCTATGAAAAAAGTTGTGAAAAATCCAAATCTGAGGTCAAAACTTTGAAAAAATAACTGTAAAAGGTCGAAAATTCAATTTATATTCTCCGTCAGAGTCCTGAACTCTGACGTCAAAATTCAGGAGATGCGCAGAAACGTATGCGCACAAATATGAACTGCGCAGAAATGCATGCGCACAAACAGATTAATGTGTTGCCTGAGAGGGAGCTTTGCTCGTAACATTTGATGTGACGTCATCGCGTACGGGAGCGTATGCCGTGACGTCAAAGTTCAAGATTTACCGAAATTTTTAAATGGATTTATCTCGGGATCTAGAAGTCGTGGAAGAAAAAGAAAAGTTCCGGAATCCCTCATTTTCCCAGCTTTTTGACTTTAAAACTTCACCCAAGTAAGCGCAACTGTTCTATTGAGACAAAATACAAGAAAAATAATGCGTAAGGGTGGTTTTTTAACATTTCTCCCTCTTTTCACCACTCCCCCTCAAAATCAGGAGTGAGTATGTGCAGGCTAACTTCGAGGTGGGGAAGCACATGTTAATGAACGGTACGGCAGATGTTCGTCTGGTTCCCGTGATAGTTACTACGGCGGATAACGCTGACTTTGATTTCTCTCTGCCCTTATCTCAGAACTGGTAAGTCTGATATAGGTAGGTACCTACCTACTTCTACTTACCTGCCTAATTTCCATTTTGGCTTCAACTCAGAACTGGTAAGTCAGATATACATTTGAACCTGCCTAGAACTCAGACCTGTTAAACCTAATATTACCCTAATACTAATACGAGTATACTGCTTTGACTTAATCCAGGACTTCCACTGAAGTGGATACACTAAAGTGTGGATACACTGAAGTGGATGCACTGAAGTGGATACACTTCACTTGAAGTCCTGGGTTTAGACTATAATGACGATTTTTCCATTGGTTTTTCTGTGTGTTTGTTGGTTTGTCCTCCATAACTGTCAAATGGTGTGCCCCATTTTGATGAAAGGTGGACATGGTTATCATTATCACGTGAAGGATAGTGACTCACGACCCGAATATTGTAGATACTTTCGCTTTGGGTCCTCGTACGAACCCCTTTCTTAGTGATTTACACTGACTTAGGATCTGACTCATTGACTGAGTAGTTCACTGAACAGAGTAGTTCTTTTAACTCACTCACTCTTTACTCCCAGGTATGAGTTATTCATTCGCAGTGATGATGATGGGGCCACGTCTCTCTCTTATATTGTCACGTGGAGTGATAAGCTTTGGTTTGCGTTTGCTGGGACTTGCCTCCTGATGACCATTCTCACTTACTGTATGCTTTACTGGAGGTAAGAACATCCGTCATGCCAGCCATTCACGCTCAGACCTCCTGAAAGACCTAGATTTGACAGACCTGGGTCTCAAGCTTTTTCTGTCACACACGTTCCGACTATATCTGACAGACCCTGGTCTATCATGACTGCTACAAGCTATGTATAGGTTAGTAGGTAGGTAATGCATTTACCAATAGGTAGTAAGCCAGTGGCAAAGCACGTTCAATGCACCAGTTCCTAAAGTATCACTGAAGTTGAGCAACGTTGCTCGTGGTTAGTATCTGGATAGGTGACCATCTGGGCAATCAAGTGCTGGTTGTTTTTCTCGGTCCAACTCAAGCTGGGTGAGGTTAGTCGGCTAGAATGTCGCCGAATGAAGGGTTAAACCCGTATACTAAAGTCCTCAGCCGTTACCTACCGTTAATCTCTGTCTAATAAACTCTAATAATCTCTCTGTCTCTCTCTCTCTGTCTCTCTCTCTGTCTCTCAAAAAAAAAAAAGGAGGTAGGTATATTAGGTATTTACACGAAAATTATAAGTAAGTAGGTATCTACCTACATTAAGTGTGCAAGAAAATAAAGAGTAGGTACCTATTTCAGAATATTCAAAAGAGTGTAAGATTTTATGTAGGTATTACGTGCTCTCTCTCTCTCTCTCTCTCTCTCTCTCTCTCTCTCTCTCTCTCTCTCTCTCTCTCTCTCTCTCTCTCTCTTTAATCACCATAATTATGTATTGTTTTTCTGTATCTTTTTTTTAATATATTTGTGCACATACAATATTGTATACTGAAACACAATAAATAAATATTCAATAAACATATTTCCAATGCCCTTCGTAACACTTGTCACCATTAGTGCAATTTCAAACTTAAATTCAAAGGTATGTTCAACAGTGCAACGTGCAACTCACAAGTGAATTCTCGGAACAAACAATCAATTATGACATTTGACGTTAACCAACCCTCCACAAAATCACCACATCATAACACTGCACGCAAAACGTTCACCTATTTAGAGGAAAGCTGACCATTTCCACTGAATAATTCTAAGTCCAAAACTTTCTCACGTAACCGTGAATTCCTCATCAAGTCATCATCATTATCCTCATCATTCTCAGTCCTCACTCATAATAACAAACTAGAGTTACATTTCCCCTCAAACCTCACAACGTGTAATTTTCCACAAAGTTTTCGGTGATGATGGATGATAGTGAAAATAATTTGGGGTTTGTCCCCCTTCTAGCCATCTACAACCTATCGGAGTTAGGGGTACGTACTGCGTAGGAATTCAGAGAAATGTCGAAATACGAAATGTTGCATGTTGTGTTTTTCCCAAGTTTAAAATTTCGAATGAATTTTTCAGTAGTCCGGAACTGGTGGTGTGTTACTGAACAGCGGCTATCGAGGGAATGGTGGTAAAATAAGCCCGTATTGTACCGTCATTGTCGTCATCAAGTCATCATCATTATCCTCATCATTCTCAGTCCTCACCCATAATAACAAACCAGAGTTACATTTCCCCTCATACCTCACAACGTGTAATTTTCAACAAAGTTTTCGGTGATGATGGATGATAGTGAAAATAATTTGTGGTTTGTCCCCCTTCTAGCTATATACAACCTATCGGAGTTAGGTATACGTACTGCGTAGGAATTCAGAGAAATGTCGAAATACGAAATGTTGCATGTTGTGTTCTTCCCAAGTTTAAAATTTCGAATGAATTTTTCAGTAGTCCGGAACTGGTGGTGTGTTACTGAACAGCGGCTATTGAGGGCATGGTGGTAAAATAAGCCCGTATTGTCCCGTCATTGTCATAATTGGTCAAATTATACAGGGTGGAAGTCGCTATGTAGGCACCCTGTCATAAGTGGCATGTCTCCGGAAAAAATAATGCCAGTCACTCACGCTCAGACTGTCTGACAGAGACTCAGGTCTTAACAGACCGCGATCTGTCAGACCCAGGTCTCTTAGAGCGTCTGAGAGTGAGTTGCGGGTATAAAATGGGCCTTAAGCTGTATCCACACATAGTAGATGGCCGTCGATCGACAACGAACGGCCGTCGACTATCTATGATCACAGCTTTATTAATACCTACCTACTAACCTAAGTAGCCATGTAGTATGTACCTTTAAAAAATTACTTACCATACCCATACCTTCTTACATCTCAACAAGAATTCCTTGATGTATAATTAATTCACGTCCTGTTGATGGTACAATAATCCTCCGATATCG
>NW_007378007.1:16791-72606 GCF_000475195.1 Diaphorina citri | reverse complement strand
AGCACATCACTGTTTTCGCATCTCGGAGTTTTACCAGCACTGTTCTATCTTCCATTTCAAGCAAGAGCCTTGGGGGAGTCTCTTCATATGGAAACACGTTCTTGAGATAAATGTCGGAATGGCAAATGAAGCAGGAAGCAGGTCCGAACCTAGGATTTTATTGAGGGGGGTCCAAGATTAAAACCAGTGGTGTATCGAGGGGATGAATGCCGAAATTTTTTCTGTCCGGCCCCACAGTAAAAGAGCACATTAAAAGGTCTAGGGGGACACAAGGCCCCTTCGGGCCCCCTAAATACAGCCCTGTATGGACGGAAAATGAGGCAGGCCCGTAACTATAGGATTTAATTGAGAGTCCAAACCCTCGACAAAATCCAGGATGCCTCGGGCGGCCCTGAAATGAAGAAAAAGAAAAGTAATAGTTTCCCATAGAAACAAATAGAACTGTGTGCACCCTTCCCTGTAGTTATCTCGAAGATGAAGTTATTTGTTATTTGTAGAAATTGTGTTTTGTAGATGTTTTGAAGAGCAGAAATGAAGTTGTGTGCAGCCAGAAGAGAGTTCAAAATGGACAAACATGATGTTGTGTCTTACATTTCTTGATTTATACATTGTTAAGTAGAGTTGGTTTCTTGTCTTTCGTCTATTATCTATCATGCTCCGGCACAAGCTCCGGCTTTTACGGATGGGTATACCATTTGTTGCCTATTTATTTAACTGAGAGAATTGTATTGAAAAACTAATAAATGGAAACTTATAAAATAAATAATAAATAAATGCTGATAGAAGGGAGACAAGTAAGAGGGCCAGCCTAGTTAACTTAAAGGGTAGTGCGTCTCCCTTCTATGCGCTAGGTCGCAGGTTCGATCCCGCCCGGGGCGAATTTTCTCCTAAACAGATAAGGTTCGTTCTCGGAACGGCTGGCTTTCTCCTATCCTGCCTTCTAACTTCGCTTTCGAGATGAAAAGACCTTAGCAGTTACAGATCCCTCTATCAAACCTCTGAAAAAAGGAGAGTTATGGAAATAATTGAGTTCTCTTTGAGTGAGAGACTCTAAAACATCCACTCATCAATCATTTTTGTGTACACACACCATTCTACACGTGTTGCCACTCAAGTTGAAATTCTTCTTTGACGTTACAACACCTGACTGAAATTAAGCTGAAAGCAGGTATCAAAATTCCAAACTCAAGTACCTATTCTTTGTGCTTAAGATATAGATAGGTAATATATATGTACAATTGTACATAGGCATGTACTTTATAAATATGTACCCTCCAAAGTGCCTTATTTTCAACTCTTTTTCGGTCCTTTCTCATCCTCGCATGTTCTCTTTGACATAATTCTTCTTCATGTTCTCTTTTTCATGTTTCCCAACCACATGAAAGTTTTCGTCTCGTGTAGCTTTTGTGTCCCGTGCACATTCTTTAAAATCCAAGCCTGCAGGGATATTTTCGACATTACGAATTTCTTCTGAAATTCAGTGCAGGAGCTCAATTGAGACAAAACCCATTGTCTGCATAGATAATCCAACATTCGAAACAACATGTGGGTATGTAAAGGAAGAAGATGAAAAAAATCGTAGAGTAAAAATTTTTGAAATCGGCAACGAAAATGTATTTCTCGAGCGAACTGGATTGTACATTTTTGAATGAAAAGGAAAAAAAGAGGAAGAGGAAGAAGAACGTGGCTTGAAAATAAACTGTGAATGGGGTAGAAATTTAGAAAGGGTATAGTAAAAGAGGAGAGAGAGACAAGAATGATAGAACTACTAGAAAATTAGAAATTTAGAAAATTACTAGACAGAAAAAGGGGGTAATAGATGAAAGAGTAGAAATAATAGCAGTAGAGTAGACCAAAAGTTAGTATAAAATGGAGTTGGGAGAGATGAATTAAGAGTAGAGAAACAGTAGAGTAGAGTTAGATAAAAGTAGAGAAATGGGAAGAGATGGATGAGAGTTGAGAAACAGTAGAGTTAGATAAAAGTAGAGAAATGGGAAGGGATAGAAGAGAAGTAGAAAGATGGGAAAAGATAGACTGGTAATTCTCTCAAAAGGATTGGTAATGGTACACTGAAAAGCTTGTTTATATTCGGCTATATTTCATAATTTGGCCATTGCCATATTATAATTATTTACGTTAATTTTTTATTGGCCTCTAAAACAAAAATTTCAATTGTCAAAAAAGTGTAAAATTGTTGCTTAGCGTGTAAATAAATAAAAGTGTTAAATAAACAAAGGTCCAAACTCTTCTATTCATCGCAAATTCACCGTTAGGAAAAAGAAAGAAATATTCCGTTATCCTCAACTCCACTTTTCTCTTCTATTCATCGCAAATTCACCGTTAGGAAAAAGAAAGAAATATTCCGTTATCCTCAACTCCACTTTCGAAAAACCCAAAATTTCCCAAATTTTCTCGAATCCACCGTCGAAAAAGTTCGCCCAATGTGTGACAAGGCGGACTGTAAAAAGGCCAAACCGGCCGTCCAACCTCCTCAGCCACTCAGCTGTGCTTCTGTGTTCGGCCTCCAATTTGACCGGGGTGTACTGTTAGCGGCCGATTCTCTGGTGTCGTTTGAGGGTCTTGCTCTATTCTGCAACGCTCAGAGGATTGTCAAGGTCAACGAGTCTATACTACTGGGAGGCGGCAATAATTTTGCTGATCTCCAGTATTTGCAGGTAACAAAACCTTCTTTATATTATTACTTTTTTGTATTTTCATATTTAAATTATATGTAATAAACAAAATTATAGGTATCAATGAAGAGGTGCTCTATTGAACTGTTGGTATTATACTCTTCTTCTTCTTCAAGCACCCCTGGGCGACCTTTAGCCCCAAAAATCCCAGCCTGCGGGGGTGTATTCGACATCCCAGCTTTCTTCCTAATCTCAGTAAAGTAGCAAAACTTTGAGACAGACCCACTGGGATTAGCAGTTGTTGGCAGACAAGTTTCGTTCTAGGAACGGCTGGCTTTCTCCTATCCTGTCTTCCTTCGATTTGGGGTTTGGGACGATAAGACCTGAGTAATTACAGTTCCCCCTATTAAACCTCTTTTTTAAGTCTCTAAATTAGGACACTACCAAATGAAAGTTGCTCCAGAAACAAAGAACCTACAAATAGAAGACTTTTGTTACTTTTCATGTTTGGTTGTACGAATTCAACTTAAATTACAGGGTGTTGTGGAAGATAAAGCTCGAGGAGACCCTGGACTCGACCCTGTAACCCTGGAAGATTTCTTACGGGCCGGACTGTACAACCGTTCCATCAAAGCTACTCCACTCCGGTTAGACCTGGTTCTAGGCGGGATTGTAAAGGGGTTGCCGTACCTGTGTATGTTAGATCAGAGGGGTTATGTGTGCCGCGATCGTGTGGCCGCGACTGGATTTGCGGCAAAGATGATTTTGCCGTACTTGAAGAATGAGCTGGCTAAGAGAGGTAAGGGATTCGAATGAGGTTGTGTGTGATATGTGGATAGGAGGCGATTTGGGACATCACGTGTTGCTGTATCGGGGACCATTCAACCTCGAAAGACCAAATAAGGATCTGTTTTTGCCAGCTTAGTTAGCTTAGTTGGTAGCGCGTCTGCCTTGTAAGCGCTAGGCCGCGGGTTCGATTTCCGCCTGGGGCGGATTTTATCCTGAGCGGATAATGTTCGTTCTCGGAACGACTGGCTTTCTCCTATCCTGTCTTCCTTCTCTCTTCGATTTCGGGACCTTAAGCTGAGCTTAAAGTCCTATAAAACAAACAAAAGATAAGTTTGTACTTCTCAAAGCATGAAAGCACTGTTTTTTCGTTAGAAAATGCAAATAAATTGGATAGATAAAAAAAGCGAGAGAGAAAAATGGAGTTGCAGACGCTGAATACTGGAGGTAATAATGAGGACAATCATAAAGTCCGAAGGAGAGTTATTACAGTTCAGAACTACCAAATGGGTAACACTTACCTACAGTAATTTATTAGGATAGTTAATTTCATTAGTATACAAATACGGATATCTACTGATGGTTTTAAGTTGGAACTTTTTTTTTAATAAATAATTTATCAAATCAACCGTTAGGATAGTGTCTAGTGAAAAGAAAATTACTATAATGCATAGCGGCCATTTAAGAGATCATCGGGAAAAATAACAAAAGTATATAGGATCATTAAATGCTCTTTAAATATGTAGGTACGGTTTAAATAAAATACATCTATCAGGTCGGAGAAAATAAAAGGAATAAAAATAAAAATTGTATAAAAAATAATACGACTCACAAGGATTGGAAAATATTTCCAAATAATTTGTCATGGGAATTGTAAATACTGATATTGTTCGATTTGTTACAAAAATAAAATACGGAAAGTAACTTCGAAAGGAAAATACAATAAATTAAAATGTTTAAATAATATTATAAAATTTGATATAAAATCCGCCCCGGGCAGGAATCGAACCCGCGGCCTAGCGCTTACAAGGCAGACGCACTACCAACTAAGCTAACTAGGCTGGCTCCAGCAAGCACTACCTAGTTAGGTAATACCTACTCGTAAAGAAACAAATTAATGAACTAGACATCTCCACTAATTTGTATGTTGCACATTGCATACTTAAATAGTTACACGGCATTCATACAAAATAATACTATTAGCCAAGATCCTGTTCAAAGATAAAGAAGAAAAAAAAAAAAAATGTCCTTTGAAACTAAATTAATGATCAAGCTACGTGCACACATTAAAAATTTTAATTAACATTTAATGGGGAGACTTCTGAGGTATTTCGAAACCCAAAGGTCGCTTATTAAGAAGAAAATGTTCTCTTTTCCTTGCAAAATAAGAGATTTCTTTTTAAACTTATACCTTCTCGTACCTACTACACTCTTCGAAAATTAACGAAGACTGACCTAGGTAACTAGCTTTATAGGAGTATAGCAGTATACCTAGTATACCTACTCGTAAAGAAGCAAATGAACTCTAGACATCTCCACTAATTTGTATGTTGCACATTGCATACTTAAATAGTTACACGGCATTCATACAAAATAATACTAGCCAAGGTCCTGTTGACCTGTTCAAAGACAAGCTGGAGTTCCCAAATGGATCACTGAAGTTAATTAAGCAAAGTTGCTCCAAATGGGTGACCGGATCTGGACAATCGCATACTGGTTGGCTTTTCCCGGCTCCACTCTTAGGATTATTGACAAAATTACACTACTCTTCATGTTTGATAGAGGGAACTGTAACTGCTAAGGACTTATCGTCTTAAGATCGAAGAGAGAAGGTAGACGGGATAGGAGAATGCCAGCCGTTCCGAGAAAGAACATTATCCGTTCAGGATGAAATCCACCCCGGGCGGGAATCGAAACCGCGGCCTAGCGCTTTCAAGGCAGACGCGCTAGCAAACCAAGCTAACTAGGCTAATGTTTTGTTATTCCAGAATTTTCCGCATGCACTCGGCCGGTATTCTGGACTACCTGCAGAAGAAGTGGTTATCCCGCGCCATGCCAGAATCCAAAGACCTCATCAGTAGTGAAGTCCGGATGGACCACATTGCCGGCGTCCTGTTTGTTTACTTCCTCGCCATCTTGTTATCCTGTGGGATCCTGGTGCTGGAGATCCTGAGTAAGGATTGTGTCAAGGACAACACCCTGGGAGCGCGATCCTTGAGAGCCCTGACATCCCAAGTTAGAGATCTGACGAAGAGGACGTCGATCGTGAAAAGCCGCCGGCAATTTCCCGTCCGGAAAGCTTTTATGTAAATCTTGGACTTGATTAGAACACTTTTATGTACATATAAGTAGACTTATAGACTACAATGGAATAGAATTATGATTTAAATAAAATAAATATTATGAATTAAAATTAAATTATAACCAAAGGAAATAGAATTTTTCAAAAAATTTCTATTGTGGTGGCCGGACAGTCGATTGGACCGGCTTTTTATTTATTTATTTATTTTTTTTTTTTTTTCGGAAACTTGTGATTTTGAATTTGTCCTTGAGCTTGTTGTTCCTTTGTCCATGTCCATGGGATCACGTTTGTGTCTTGGTCATAGTATTAAAGGCAAGTCAAGTTAGTCAAGTTATGGTGCTAACATACAACTCCCTGACGTTAACATACAAGTCACTCTCGGTAACATAACAGTCACTGTCGGTAACATACAAGTCACTGTCGGTGACATACAAGTCACTGTCGCATACATACAAGTCACTGTCGGTGACATACATACAAGTCACTGTCGGTGACATACATACAAGTCACTGTCGGTAACATACAAGTCACTGTCGGTAACATACAAGTCACTGTCGGTAACATACAAGTTACTATCGGTAACGTACAAGTCACTCTATTTCTAGTCGTTTAATATCCTTCTTTTTATTATTTATTTACTCAATTTTCACCTTTCTTTGCTGCAAAAGGAAAACTTAAACTCCTGTTTCACATCAAAGGCGTACTAAAGGCTTAGAAAAGAGCCTACCTACTCTTAATATTCGTAGCTACCTACCTACCGGAAAGATTGTGGAGGGTTTGTTTGCTTCTTCTTTTCCTTTATTCAAATGTTGAGCCTTGTAAACCGCAGTGATTATTATTATTAATTTTTTAAGAGGTTTGATAGAGGGAACTATAACTGCTAAGTTCTTATCGTCCCGAAGAGAAGGGGTAGGGAAAACAGGAAAGGAGAAAGCCAGCCGTTCAGTAAACAAATCTTATCTGTAGATAAAATCATCGGTTTGATACAGGGAACGATAACTGCTAAGTTCTTATCGTCCCGAAGAGAAGGGGTAGGGAAAACAGGAAAGGAGAAAGCCAGCCGTATCGTAAACGAATCCTATCTGTAGATAAAATCCTCCGGGCGAGATAACATACAAGTCACTGTCGGTAACATACAAGTCACTGTCGGTAACATACAAGTCACTGTCGGTAACATACAAGTCACCTCGATAACATACAAGTCACTGTCGGTAACATACAAATCACTCTCGGTAACATACAAGTCACTGTCGGTGACATACAAGTCACCTCACAACTTAGAGCTTACAACACATTTCTACTATGAAAACGTCCCTGCTAGTGTGCTAGTTCGTGTGTTCGGGACCATAATAATCAGTACATACAATTCCCATCTGTAAGAGAAAACTCGAACAATTTGATTTAAGCTAACACCAGCTGCTCTCAATTCTCTCTCTATTTCAAATAAATTTATCAAGGTCAACGAGTCTATACTACTGGGAGGCGGCAATAATTTTGCTGATCTCCAGTATTTGCAGGTAACAAAACCTTCTTTATATTACCTATTACTTTTTTTATTTTCATATTTAAATTATATGTAATAAACAAAATTATAGGTATCAATCTATTAAACTGTTGGTATTATACTCTTCTTCTTCAAGCACCCCTGGGCGACCTTTAGCCCCCGAAATCCCAACCTGCGGGGGTGTATTCGACATCCCAGCTTTCTTCCTAATCTCAGTAAAGTAGCAAAACTTTGAGACAGACCCACTGGGATTAGCAGTTGTTGGCAGATAAGTTTCGTTCTAGGAACGGCTGGCTTTCTCCTGTCCTGTCTTCCTTCTTTCTTCGATTTCGGGTTCGGGACGATAAGACCTGAGTAATTACAGTTCCCCCTATCAAACCTCTTTTTTAAGTCTCTAAATTAAGGCACTACCAAATGAAAGTTGCTCCAGACACAAAGAACCTACAAACAGAAGACTTTTGTTACTTTTCATGTTTGTTTGTACCTGTCTTCCTTCGATTTCGGGTTCGGGACGATAAGACCTGAGTAATTACAGTTCCCCCTATTAAACCTCTTTTTTAAGTCTCTAAATTAGGACACTACCAAATGAAAGTTGCTCCAGAAACAAAGAACCTACAAATAGAAGACTTTTGTTACTTTTCATGTTTGGTTGTACGAATTCAACTTAAATTACAGGGTGTTGTGGAAGATAAAGCTCGAGGAGACCCTGGACTCGACCCTGTAACCCTGGAAGATTTTTTACGGGCCGGACTGTACAACCGTTCCATCAAAGCTACTCCACTGCGGTTAGACCTGGTTCTAGGCGGGATTGTAAAGGGGTTGCCGTACCTGTGTATGTTAGACCAGAGGGGTTATGTGTGCCGCGATCGTGTGGCCGCGACTGGGTTTGCGGCAAAGATGATTTTGCCGTACTTGAAGAATGAGCTGGCTAAGAGAGGTAAGGGATTCGAATGAGGTTGTGTGTGATATGTGGATAGGAGGCGATTTGGGACATCACGTGTTGCTGTATCGGGGACCATTCAACCTCGAAAGACCAAATAAGGATCTGTTTTTGCCAGCTTAGTTAGCTTAGTTGGTAGCGCGTCTGCCTTGTAAGCGCTAGGCCGCGGGTTCGATTTCCGCCTGGGGCGGATTTTATCCTGAGGCGGCAAAGATGATTTTGCCGTACTTGAAAAATGAGCTGGCTAAGAGAGGTAAGGAATTCGAATGAGGTTGTGTGTGATATGTGGATAAGAGACGATTTGGGACATCACGTGTTGCTGTATCGGGGACCATTCAGCCTCGAAAGACCAATTAAGGATCTGTTTTTGCCTGCTTAGTTAGCTTAGTTGGTAGCGCGTTTGCCTTGTAAGCGCTAGGCCGCGGGTTCGATTTCCGCCTGGGGCGGATTTTATCCTGAACGGATAAAGTTCGTTCTCGGAACGACTGGCTTTCTCCTATCCTGTCTTCCTTCTCTCTTCGATTTCGGGACCTTAAGCTGAGCTTAGAGTCCCGCGGCAAAGATGATTTTGCCGTACTTGAAAAATGAGCTGGCTAAGAGAGGTAAGGAATTCGAATGAGGTTGTGTGTGATATGTGGATAGGAGACGATTTGGGACATCACGTGTTGCTGTATCGGGGACCATTCAACCTCGAAAGAACAATTAAGGATCTGTTTTTGCCAGCTTAGTTGGTAGCGCGTCTGCCTTGTAAGCGCTAGGCCGCGGGTTCGATTTCCACCTGGGGGCGGATTTTATCCTGAACGGATAATGTTCGTTCTCGGAACGACTGGCTTTCTCCTATCCTGTCTTCCTTCTCTCTTCGATTTCGGGACCTTAAGCTTTGCTTAGGGTCCCGAAAGTTCTGAGCTTTAGGTAATTTTTTTTTAATTTTATTGGATTTGACTGACTGTTTCAGGTGAAATAAAAGAACAGGAGGCGAGGGATCTAGTGAAGCAAAGTATGCAGATCTTAGCCAGAAGACATGCCCTAGCACATCCTAGCTATTATGTTGGTATAGTGGACGAGAAGGTAGCCAAGATTGAGAAAATCACCTTATAAGGACATCCTGGAGGTGGTTAATGCAGAAGATGGCCTTATGAGGTGGTTAATTAAAAGGATGGTCTTAACAGTTGGTTAATTAAAAGGATGACCTTATAAGGACATCTTGGATGTGGTTAATGCAGAAGATGGTCTTATGAGATGGTTAATTAAAAGGATGGTCTTAACAGTTGGTTAATTAAAAGGATGACCTTATAAGGACATCTTGGAGGTGGTTAATACAGAAGATGGCCTTAACAGATGGTTAATTAAAAGAATGGCCTTGTTAGTTGAGAAGATGACCTTACAATTTGGTTATTTCAAAGGCTGGATTTAACACGTGGAGTAATAAAAAGTACGATGATAAAATACAACTTAGACTTGCTTCCAATCACATTGAACTTAGCCTTCAACTTCAACCTTCAGTAACACCCATATTTATGAACAAAATGCTGGCTCTTAAGTTCGTGCTAAGCATAGTCTCAAGGCATTTGAGACTGATCTAAAGACGATCATTCTTGTTCATAAATACAAGTGTAAGTTTCACTCAAGCCTGTCACACACAAGTTTCTCTTAATATAGGTAGGTATCATGAGCCTCCAGGGATAACTTGGAAAATGAGGAATCAATTATTAATAATGAAATTCAATAGAACTGATATAGAGAAGAAAATATTTTGTACCTGCCTGACTGAACGAGTTCGCGGATTTGGCAATTATGTTCGCGGATTCGCGTCCCGAATCGACATTTTGGATATTTGGCAAGCCTACCTAGAAGTTACCTGCCTCGGTGGTGTAGTGGTGTTCTACTCAAGGGCTTATTGGCACAGTTATTCTACTCAAGGGCTTATTGGCACAGTTATTCACTTGCAAAGTGTGGGTACATTGGTGGTGTAGTGGTCAAGGCGCTCGCCTGGTAAACAGGAGGGCGTGGGTTCAATCCCAGCCGAGGTATGGAATTTTATCCTCAATATAATTTGAGAATTTGACCACAATAATAGTAGTAGCCTACTGCTGGTGTAAAGGGACTTTTCTGTCCTATGCGAGCAGTATAAATAAGCACTATTATTATTATTATTATTATTACCTACCTACTCTTAATATTCTTAGCTACCTACAACCTACCTACCGGAAAGATTGTAGAAAAGTAGGAGGGTTTGTTTGCTTCTTCTTTTCCTTCATTTAAATGTTGAGCCTTGTAAACCGCAGTGATTATTATTATTCATTTTTTAAGAGGTTTGATACAGGGAACGATAACTGCTAAGTTCTTATCGTCCCGAAGAGAAGGGGTAGGGAAAACAGGAAAGGAGAAAGCCAGCCGTACAGTAAACGAATCTTATCTGTAGATAAAATCCTCCGGGCGGGAATCGATCTCACGACTTAGAGCTTACAACACATTTCTACTATGAAAACGTCCCTGCTAGTGTGCTAGTTCGTGTGTTCGGGACCATAATAATCAGAACGTACATCCAATTCCCATCTGTAAGAGAAAACTCGAACAATTTGATATAAGCTAACACCAGCTGCTCTCAATTCTCTCTCTATTGCAAATAAATTTAATACATCAGGTTTACCTGCGAATAAATTTAATACATCAGGTTTACCTGCATTTCCTTTGTTTCCAGATATAGATTTCCCACTAGGAACATTACTTACTCCAATTGGAATGTTATTGAGTTATGTAGGTGGTGCGAACAGATAATTTGAATTTCTTTACCTGCGTTTCCTTTGTTTCCAGATATAGATTTCCCACTAGGAACATTACTTACTCCAATTGGAACGTTATTGAGTTATGTAGGTGGTGCGAACAGATAATTTGAATTTTGGAACGAACGTTTTAATTTGACAATCTTGCCTTTAAGTTTCCGTGTAAATTTCTTGTCTGTATTCTGTAGATATGTCCCACAAAAAAATCGCGAAGGTTATATTCTCGTCTGAGTTTGATGAAATTTGTCTATTCAAAACACAAAAGGAAAATTTCCCATTTGATCTTACTCTTTATCGGTTTTTCGGGGCTCCATAGAGGTCTTTTTTCGAGTTTAACTCAATGACGTGTGTTCCCCATAACTCTGTTCAAAACACAAAAGGAAAATTTCCCATTTGATCTTACTCTTTATCGGTTTTTCGGGGCTCCATAGAGGTCTTTTTTCGAGTTTGCACGCGGGAGACCCTCGAAATTTGTAGAGAGAGAGAGAGAGAGAGAGAGAGAGAGAGAGAGAGAGAGAGAGAGTTGGATATTCTCGGATTAAATGGAGAAAAAAAAAGGCACGGGATAGAATTAGGAATGGACTCAATTTTCTCAAACGAGGGTTTCTTCCCTCTAATAACACGAGTATGTTTCTCGAGAGAGCTGTTGGAGAAGGAAAGTCCAATTTCCCAGTCTGACCACAGAGCCATGTTTGTACATACATAAGTACACAAACATATTGGTTATTGGTCTGGTATGGGTAGGTAACTCTGAGGACAAATTTTACCACGACAGTAAAAACAAAGGCCTAAGATGAAAAAGAGAAGATGGATGGCATTCATGGTATGGGAGTTTGGGAGATAGACAATAGAATGAACATGACAAAACTAAAATTAACATGCAGGTAAAACGGAGTAAAAGTTTTTGCCATAGATAATGAAGAGCTGGTATGAATACAATTTTGTATGAAAATAAATTTCTTTCAGCAGGAGTTTTTGACAAAGAGGAAAATGTGGGATAGGTATGGTAACTCATTTCACGCTTGTACAAGCTTGTACTAATAGGAAAATGTTATGTTCACCGTGGCCAAATCATTAGGATTAATTTTAACTTGATGCAAATAGGTTATCTCTTCTTCTGATCTTAGTCCAGTTAGAGATGTTTTGCGTATGGAAGAAACATGTAGATCATTGAAGAGAGTTTTGGAGTGAAATGCTGAAGGATTGGATTTCGGGTTTGTGTTTAATGAACATTTCGGTATAGAATAGTCACTACCTACATTACAAGCAAAGCCTTGTCTCTGTAATAACATCAAGGAAGAACTGGAAGGGAACTGCATGAATGTCTGATCAGCTAATGTTCGGAAGTTCATCAAGTGAACATCACACGGAAGTGGTTTGGACAAGAGAAATACTCCTGATCGTAACTGATCTTGTTTAATACTAGTATCACTGGATTCTAAAATGAAAATATTAGGAGGGTAGTTAAGACCATTCGATAATTGGTTGGCAACCAAGCTTGGACTTTGGTACAATGATGGATCAACACTTGAAATGTCTTCCAAAAGCAACCAGTACTTGCATAGGGTTCTTTTGTTATCAACTATTCCCTCTCCCATACCTCTCGCATCATCATATAGCGTTCTCCTATCCAGCATAACTTCAAGCCAGCCAGGTTGCCAAGCTGCTGCTCCCTGAGCATGATTCACCAGGAGTGTAAGGCGACGCTCTGGATCCTGTATAAATGCTGATGTCGTGATGGGGAAGTAGTTGCCTTCAATATTGATTCGTTCTACTTTCACTCTCCGTTGCATACTCAATCCGTTCAGATCTGTATAGAACTCGGGCGGTTCTCCGTTCATAAGATCTGAGTTGAATCTCATGAATAGTTCAGTTTCTCGATTTTTGGGGGGAATATCAAAGTCCACAATATTTTCTGTATAAATGCTGATGTCGTGATGGGGAAGTAGTTGCCTTCAATATTGATTCGTTCTACTTTCACTCTCCGTTGCATACTCAATCCGTTTAGATCTGTATAGAACTCGGGCGGTTCTCCGTTCATAAGATCTGAGTTGAATCTCATAAAAAGTTCAGTTTCTCTATTTTTGGGAGGAATATCAAAGTCCACAATGTTTTCAATGTAAATTCCCTGGGAGAGAGGTCCTGAAACGTGATATATTGTGATCGTGTGAACCAGTAAGTTCCCATAGAGTACGATCAGTTGTGAAGAGACAGGACCTGACGTAATCACGATCTTATGATTGGGAATGTCATCGAGGATTTCTCTTTCTGAATCTCTAGTGTTTGGTTCTGGCATACTGAAACGTGATATATTGTGATCGTGTGAACCAGTAAGTTCCCATAGAGTACGATCAGTTGTGAAGAGACAGGACCTGACGTAATCACAATCTTGTGATTGGGAATGTCATCGAGGATTTCTCTTTCTGAATCTCTAGTGTTTGGTTCTGGCATAAAGAGATATGCACCACTGTGAAACTGGGCAGAAGTGTATGCAGAGAACTCAAGTCCGCAGTGAGTCACTTTATTGGTTTTCTTCTGTGTTATTGATCTGAGAAGCCCAGAGTTACCATCGATTAGAAGCTTTAGTACATGATTTTCAAGTTGAATATCACCAGTTAACATATTCTTTGTGATGAATGAAGAATGGCGATGACATTTCTTGCAATACACGATAGCATGCGCCTCAAGGTTTTGTTTTCTTGGAATGACTTCGATGGTATACACCATAAGGGATAAAGGTGGTAGTTCAACTACAAATTCTAGTTCATACTGATTCCTAACCATTTCAATAGTTGTTTCACTTAAATATATTCCCTTCGATTCCCAAGGAGTTTATATTTCCGAATTTTCCAATTCTCTTAAAATACAACCTACATATTTATGTACAAACAAACATATGAACGTACAGTCATACAGGGTGAGTTTACCAACAGGGTGATTATAAAACAAAGTCTATTCCTCCCTATTGGTTTCCAACGGGAGCAAGGGGAGGGATTTTATGAACACACTGTACCTACCGCCCTACCGGTAAGAAGGGGAAAAATATCAGACTGAGTTGACTACTTTTTCCTTCCCTCTCTACCCCCCACTCCCTCTTTTTCCCCATCTCTCTATCGCCTCTGCCTCTTTCTCTCTTTTTTCCGTCCTCTTTATCCTTTCCTTCCTCCTCTCTTACTCCTCAACCTCTCCCTTACTACCTTCCCACAGAAGGTTCACATTCCAGAATATGGATTCACTCAGACTATTGAAGGTCAAATGAGTGAGAGGGGAGAGGGAAGCAAGTGGAAAGAGACAAAGAGGGGGGGGGAGTAAGTGGAAAGGAGAGATGGGGAATTGAGGAGGGGAAGAGAGGGAGGTAGAGCCGAAGTAGAAGGGAGCGAGAGAGGTTGGGAATTGAAGGGGAAAGAGAAGAGAGCGAGAGAGAAAAGTAGATAGAGAGGGGGGAAATGGAAGTCAGAGAGAGAGAGGTGGATATTCTCGGATTAAATTGAGAAAAAAAAGGCACGGGATAGAATTAGGAATGGACTCAATTTTCTCAAATGAGAAAGAAACCCTCTAATAACACGAGTATGTTTCTCGAGAGAGCTGTTGGAGAAGAAAAGTCCAACTTCCCAGTCTGACCAGAGAGCCATGTTTGTACATACATAAGTACACAAACATATTGGTTATTGGTCTGGTATGGGTAGGTAACCCTGAGGACAAATTTTACCACGACAGTAAAAACAAAGGCCATATGTGGCAAGGGGGAAGGTTTCCGGGGGGGCCTTGTTATATTTGGGGAGATGTCTTTGGGATGTCAAGGGCCCGTTGAGGAGCCCTTTTTTGGGCGTAAGTTTTACGCAGTCCACCGAACTGCTTCGCACTCTTATGGGACCTTTGATTCATGCACCTAAGCCTCTAGGTGGGATTTTTCTGCTATACACCATAAGGGATAAAGGTGGTAGTTCAACTACAAATTCTAGTTCATACTGATTCCTAACCATTTCAATAGTTGTTTCACTTGGTTGTTCTGCAGTAGTCTCTGGTTGTGAGCTATTCCATTACTTCTATTATTTTGTGTTAAGCAATAATGCTTGTCACAAAATAAGGTTTTTCAACAGGAATTGCTGGATTTTCTCGAACCACCAATCTGCGGATGCGAAGAAATTTTTCTGCACACAGAACTAGGTACTTCTATTATTTTGTGTTAAGCAATAATGCTTGTCACAAAATAAGGTTTTTCAACAGGAATTGGTGGATTTTCTCGAACCACCAATCTGCGGATGCGAAGTGAACCGACTGAACTATTAGATTCCTGAGATTTGTCCAGAAGATAAACGAGATATTAAAGAAATTGGAAAGAAACAAGGAAGATAAATAAAAACTTAGAAATCCCTCTCCAGAACTTTCACAGTGTTATTGTAACATTGCTTGCGGGCTTTATTGAGAGCTACTGTGTATAAGATCTCTGCAGACCTTAGATTGCTCTCAAGTTCTCTATCCAAGATTTTCCAATAGGGTCTCGTCGTATAATATCCACTCCAATATGCAGGTCGACCTTCAGCAAAAATGTCACTGTAAACAAAGAAATCACCTTTCAACGTTTTGAAACTTGACATTCGTTCTCTCACGGCATTGAAATAATCGGATGGCGTTCCAAAGGAAACTTCAGCATTGTAAATATGCTTGTGTGAGTTGATATAGTCAAACAGTTTCTTGTAGTTTCTATATTGTTGATCCCATTCCATATCCCTATCATATCGGAAATCATCTCCCAACAGAGTCATGACAGTGTTGTGAGGGAACAAAGATCCAGTCCTTCCATATTCCTCAAGTAAAACTTAGAGAGATATAGAGCTAAAGCACCTAAAAAAGTGTACTTGTAGGCTTTCATAAAATCCAATAAATTAAATTGATATTGAGATTGAGAAAGAAAAACACGGTGGAATATAAAAAATAATATAATTTAATAACAAACATTGACTATAAATATTTACACCAAAGACATTCTCTCCATATGTACACATAAATGATATTTACATTTATACACATTTTATACTTAATATTAGGTACTTGTGTTTGAATGACTTCTAAAAGCATTCACACGTTTTGTTGAATTACACATGGGGAAAAAATGTAAATGATATTTACATTTATACACGTTTTATACTTAATATTAGGTACTTGTGTTTGAATGACTTCTAAAAGCATTCACACGTTTTGTTCAATTACACATGGGGGAAAAATGAGAAGGTTATAATGGGAAAAGTGGGAGGTAATAATGGGAAAAGATATTCTAGACGAAATATACATCACATATCAAATATTGATAGAAACTAGTCGCGAAATATAGGTATGTACATACCTAAATAAATACTGAGAGTAAATATGTTTTAAACTCTTTATAGAATCATGTTTATTTGACATGTAAACGAAAGACAGCTATTTTACTATTTTTTTCTACAAAAAATAGGTGCCAGACCTTCTTTAAACAGATTTATAGGACTAGAAAGCCTTTTTGGAGTTTTAAAAAGATATTTGAATCATTTGAATAATTTATTCAAGGTTACATTTTCTCGACTGAGTTACAGACGATAAAATATACATACAATAACAAATACCTTGAAATTTTCAAGGTAAAATTTCCAGTCACAATAACACCTCTTCACAATTTCTTATTCTACCTATCTGAATAATTTATGTGTGTTAGAATATTTGTCGCCGAACAAAACATTTCATACATAGGTTAATAGATAATACCAAAACTTAGAGAGATATAGAGCTAAAGCACCTAAAAAAGTGTACTTGTAGGCTTTCATAAAATCCAATAAATTAAATTGATATTGAGAAAGAAAAACACGGTGGAATATAAAAATAATATAATTTAATAACAAACATTGACTATAAATATTTACACCAAAGACATTCTCTCCATATGTACACATAAATGATATTTACATTTATACACGTTTTATACTTAATATTAGGTACTTGTGTTTGAATGACTTCTAAAAGCATTCACACGTTTTGTTGAATTACACATGGGGGAAAAATGAGAAGGTTATAATGGGAAAAGTGGGAGGTAGGTAATAATGGGAAAAGAGATTCTAGACGAAATATACATCACATATCAAATATTGATAGAAACTAGTCGCAAATAGGTTATCTCTTCTTCTGATCTTAGTCCAGTTAGAGATGTTTTGCGTATGGAAGAAACATGTAGATCATTGAAGAGAGTTTTCGAGTGAAATGCTGAAGGATTCGATTTCGGGTTTGTGTTTAATGAACATTTCGGTATAGAATAGTCACTGCCTACATTACAAGCAAAGCCTTGTCTCTGTAATAACATTAAGGAAGAACTGGAAGGGAACTGCATAAATGTCTGATCAGCTAATGTTCGGAAGTTCATCAAGTGAACATCACACGGAAGTGGTTTGGACACGAGAAATACTTCTGATCGTAACTGATCTTGTTTAATACTAGTATCACTGGATTCTAAAATGAAAATATTAGGAGGGTAGTTAAGACCATTCGATAATTGGTTGGCAACCAAGCTTGGACTTTGATACAATGATGGATCAACACTTGAAATGTCTTCCAAAAGCAACCAGTACTTGCATAGGGTTCTTTTGTTATCAACTATTCCCTCTCCCATACCTCTCGCATCATCATATAGCGTTCTCCTATCCAGCATAACTTCAAGCCAGCCAGGTTGCCAAGCTGCTGCTCCCTGAGCATGATTCACCAGGAGTGTAAGGCGACGGTCTGGATCCTGTATAAATGCTGATGTTGTGATGGGGAAGTAGTTGCCTTCAATATTGATTCGTTCTACTTTCACTCTCCGTTGCATACTCAATCCGTTTAGATCTGTATAGAACTCGGGCGGTTCTCCGTTCATAAGATCTGAGTTGAATCTCATAAAAAGTTCAGTTTCTCTATTTTTGGGAGGAATATCAAAGTCCACAATGTTTTCTATGTAAATTCCCTGGGAAAGTGGCCCTGAAACGTGATATATTGTGATTGTATGAACCAGTAAGTTCCCATAGAGTACGATCAGTTGTGAAGAGACAGGACCTGACGTAATCACAATTTTGTGATTGGGAATGTCATCGAGGATTTCTCTTTCTGAATCTCTAGTGTTTGGTTCTGGCATGAAGAGATATGCACCACTGTGGAACTGGGCGGAAGTGTATGCAGAGAACTCAAGTCCGCAGTGGGTCACTTTATTGGTTTTCTTCTGTGTTATTGATCTGAGAAGCCCAGAGTTACCATCGATTAGAAGCTTTAGTACATGATTTTCAAGTTGAATATCACCAGTTAACATATTCTTTGTGATGAATGAAGAATGGCGATGACATTTCTTGCAATACACGATAGCATGCGCCTCAAGGTTTTGTTTTCTTGGAATGACTTCGATGGTATACACCATAAGGGATAAAGGTGGTAGTTCAACTACAAATTCTAGTTCATACTGATTCCTAACCATTTCAATAGTTGTTTCACTTGGCTGTTCTGCAGTAGTCTCTGGTTGTGAGCTATTCCACACTGGATTTATTTGATAGATAACAGGTCCTCCATCAGGACTCAATACTCGAACATTTGGTTTCGATACTTTCAGTCTAATGACATCTTGCCGGTGTTGACCAAGAGAATTAAAGAGGACTACTTTCTTTGGTTCATCATTATGGAAATTGATCACTATTTTATGAGGAAGTTTCTCATAAGACTCTCTATCAGAGGATGGTACGAGGAGACACGTATTTGAAGAAGAAGGAGTGTTATCAGAGTGAAGCAACAAACTCTGAGCGGAAAATCCCTGAACAAATATGCTATCTTGAATTCCCTCATACAATTTCAAAGCATAATCATGCATTACGTAAGCTTTGGATGTTCCTGTTATGGCATCGTGATGTTGGAACAATCCTAGACTTTGCCTCGCTCTTACCAGCTTCTCGTAATCCCTCTCCAGAACTTTCACAGTGTTATTGTAACATTGCTTGCGGGCTTTATTGAGAGCTACTGTGTATAAGATCTCTGCAGACCTCAGATTGCTCTCAAGTTCTCTATCCAAGATTTTCCAATAGGGTCTCGTCGTATAATATCCACTCCAATATGCTGGTCGACCTTCAGCAAAAATGTCACTGTAAACAAAGAAATCACCTTTCAAAAGATCTCTGCAGACCTCAGATTGCTCTCAAGTTCTCTATCCAAGATTTTCCAATAGGGTCTCGTCGTATAATATCCACTCCAATATGCCGGTCGACCTTCAGCAAAAATGTCACTGTAAACAAAGAAATCACCTTTTAACGTTTTGAAACTCGACATTCGTTCTCTCACGGCATTGAAATAATCGGATGGCGTTCCAAAGGAAACTTCAGCATTGTAAATGTGCTTGTGTGAGTTGATATAGTCAAACAGTTTCTTGTAGTTTCTATATTGCTGATCCCATTCCATATCCCTATCATATCGGAAATCATCTCCCAACAGAGTCATGACAGTATTGTGAGGGAACAAAGATCCAGTTCTTCCATACTCCTCCAGGAGAGTTTCAGCTTTCTGTTTAACATTCTCATTATCAATAGGAACAGAACGCATGGAGTATTCTGTGTATTCGTGAAATAATCGGATGGCGTTCCAAAGGAAACTTCAGCATTGTAAATGTGCTTGTGTGAGTTGATATAGTCAAACAGTTTCTTGTAGTTCCTATATTGTTGATCCCATTCCATATCCCTATCATATCGGAAATCATCTCCAAGTAGAGTCATGACTGTATTGTGAGGAAACAAAGATCCAGTTCTTCCATACTCCTCCAGGAGAGTTTCAGCTTTCTGTTTAACATTCTCATTATCAATGGGAACAGAACGCATGGAGTATTCTGTGTATTCTCCTGGAACTTTACGGAAATCATAGCTGAGACATATCTGAGGATGAGGGCCACACGAGTGCTTGATAGAGTAGATATCAAACGGCATATTATGAACGAGGAAGTCCGTATGTCCGTCATTATCCCAGGTTTGTCTCCACTTGAAGTCTCCCATCTCTTGTTCCGCAAACCATCGCTTCCATGCGTAGTGGATGCGTTGAATGACGGCCCCTCCTTCAAATCCCGAGGACTTCAACAGATACGGAACGGTAGCACCATGACCGAACGGGTCGACAGACCAGCCACTCCTGGGTTGGATGCCAAGGTTATTCTTCAACCATTGATGACCTGGAACAGAACAAACAGAAGATAATTAATGACAGAGCAAAGGCAAACGGAAGCAATAATGGTGTCAGTGAATTAGTCAAAAGGGAAGGGAAAAAACCTTTTGAATTCTCTTTTGTACATTTTTTAAAAAACATAAAAGAAAGGGAAAAAACGAATTAATCACTTTAGCACATTAATTTATTCACACCAGCTTTATTCAAAGTGAAGCTTTTTTCAACTCTTTTATTTTTTATCATACAAAAGAAACTTCCGTGACAAGTGCGTGTGGAAAGGTAGTTTTTAAAAAATAATACACCTTGCCTTTTTTTTCAGGTGTTTCCTTTTTTACCTTTTTGAATCCCAAGCTCCCTATTACACAAACAACATGTTCTGTCTTTCAATTCAAAATCTGCAACGTGTACTCCCAACATGTTTAACGCAATGGGAGTTAAACTTTCTGAACACATACTCAAAGTTCAGGAGCACATACAAGGGAAATGTCAGGTATTGACCCAAACCCCAAACTTTTGAAATACAAGAAGGTTGGGTTTTTGATACTACGTACATATGTACATACAGAGGTACATAATACGTTGTAAAGGTTGAAATTTATGCTAGGAAATCTTGTTATCCCTTCCTATGAACAGCTTTAGTGAGAGCACCGACAACATGTTCTGTCTTTCAATTCAAAATCTGCAACGTGTGCTCCCAACATGTTTAACGCAATGGGAGTTAAACTTTCTGAACACATACTCAAAGTTCAGGAGCACATACCTACAAGGGGAATGTCAGATATTGACCCAAACCCTAAACTTTTGAAATACAAGAAGGTTGGGTTTTGATACTACGTATGTACATACAGAGGTATATAATACGTTGTAAAGGTTGAAATTTATGCTAGGAAATCTTGTTATCCTTCCTATGAACAGCTTTTTGACCAAAGTAGAAGCTGATCTTTTTACATGCTTTTTTAGAAGGAGCTAAGGTGTACAATGACGAAAAGGGGAAAAACCTTGATAATATCATGATATGATATAACATTATGTCCTTTGCCATGGAACATTATTACATAAAAAACATACCCAAGCCAATAAATCCACTAATCCATTTCTCCTCACTCAGCTTTTGTTTATAACGAATTGCCGTTTTTATATGTGGCGTACACCGGCCTTTATTTACAAACGAATGTTTTATATGGCATACTAAATCAGTCTTTGTGTCTACGACAATCACATTCAAATGACAATACATCGCGCATGCAATGGGTCTTGAAGACAGTGACATGGACGTGCCTTTTGCATGTTTAATATGCGAATTTAATATGCATGTGTACATACGCGATGCATGAGTACATGTACATACGGGAATTATTGTAGATGTGTACTCCTACATAGAACTGACACTTTGGCACTTTATTGTTCCGTCATATATTGTAAGTCATGCAAAATATGTTGTACTTGCAAGTCATACTGGTAGGCGATCCATAATGTACAATTGTACATGTTTTCATAAACATAACGAAATTGTTGAGTTTTAACCTAAAATTGAAGGTCACATTATTCGTGACGCAAATGCCTACCACTACCTCTTGAAGACAGTGACATGGACGTGCCTTTTGCATGTTTAATATGCGAATTTAATATGCATGTGTACATACGCGATACATGAGTACATGTATATACGGGAATTATTGTACATGTGTACTCCTACATAGAACTGACACTTTGGCACTTTATTGTTCCGTCATATGTTGTAAGTCATGCAAAATATGTTGTAAAAGTCATGCAAAAAATGTTGTACTTGCAAGTCATACTGGTAGGCGATCCATAATGTACAATTGTACATACGTTTTCATAAACATAACGAAATTGTTGAGTTTTAACCTAAAATTGAAGGTCATATTATTTGTGACGCGAATGCCTACCACTACCAACCACACAACATGTCGTTCCGCTACCTATACACTTAGATAAATTTTATGACTTGAACAAGACTCGAACCACCAAACCAAGTCCACTGCGTTAACTAATGATAACCAATACACCACTGAGATTGGTTTCCGAAAAAGCCGATTTGAAAGATTTCTGACCAACCGAATAGAAGAATATCTTCTGTTCAAAAAGAAGCAAAAACCCTGGCAGTGATCCTCAGGCTAAAAAACTTGAACAAGACTCGAACCACCAAACCAAGTCCACTGCGTTAACTAATAATAACCAATACACCACTGAGATTGGTTTCCGAAAAAGCCGATTTGAAAGATTTCTTTCTGACCAACCGAATAGAAGAATATCTTCTGTTCAAAAGGAAGCAAAAGCCCTGGCAGCGATCCTCAGGCTAAAAAAAAGAAGAAGAAAAAACAACTTGTTAGAAAGTCTAAAAAACATGCAAAAGCAATCATGAAAATAAAATACCAGGAAAACGAGGGAGAGAAAAAATATGAAGAAGTGAATTAGGACATAATCAGGTGGAATATAAGAGCACAATTTACTTACTTGCCTACCTTTTGTAAATAACTTACTTACCTACATTTTTTTCCATGTAAATTGCCCTGACGGGAAAGAGCGAAAGTAATATTTCTTCATTACCCAGAAGAGAAAAAATAAATTTTTAGTCCATGGCTACGTCAAAAAATAGAGTAACGAAGTTATTTACAAATTTTCAGCAAGTAAAAATTTATACAAATGTAATAAAGCGTAATAAAAACATAAAACACAGTATTTAAGAAGAAAGGTTGTAAAAAGCACAGGCAGAAAGGAGAGAGGAACGAAAGAAAAGTTAAGTGAACATTATGTTCAGAATAAAAACGGGGGAAAGTTCAAAAGCTGGAACAAAATATTGGTTACTCTTTACAAGAGACGAAGGAAAGTAGAAGAACTAGAGACGAAGTAAAGTAGAAGAACAAGAGACGAAGTAAGAACAAACCAAACGCGCAAAATAGAGGAAAGTTCAAGTATATGCTATGAATTAAGGTTAAACAAACAAATGCAAACAAAGGAACGCGTTATTAACTTGTAAAATAATAGAGGTTTTGCATGAGAAACGTATACAAAGGGTGTTGGAAGCAGGCTCTGCCCCAGACTGAATGGCAACGTACTAAATGCTGAATGCTATGTTTCAATGCTATTATTTGTGCAACAGAGTTAAAAAATCAAGATGTTGAGTTTATCTGTAAGCTCCAAGCCTAACGTATGAACCTCGCTTCCCCTACTATACAGTGTTGCCAAACTCAACACAATCAGGGGAAGGTAGCACAATATAGAACCCCTATACATACCGTTCCAGTAATCTTGAGTTTATCCGTAAGCTCCAAGCCTAACGTATGAACCTCGCTTCCCCTACTATACAGTGTTGCCGATACGAACTACTATACAGTGTTGCCAAACTCAACACAATCAGGGGAAGGTAGCACAATATGGAACCCTCCAGCCACTCACTATCATGGACCTTTTCAGCCGTACACAGATGGACCTTTTCAGCCGTGCCTGTCAGGTCGACCTGATAGTGTGTGTGCTCATCGGGTGTAAGGTATACCTGATCAGGTGTACCTGCCAGGTCTATACCTGATAGTGAGTGGCTGGCCTTAGACAGTACCTACAAATTTATGAGGAACTAAAAAATCTAAAAATAGATAGAGAAGTTACGTCAGTAGCAATACTTAGCATTATCAGAACTCTGTTAGATATCAGACAAGATGGAAAAACGAAAATAAATACGAACTCTCTCAAACTTTTCAATTTACTCGAGAATATTTCTCGGAGAAACTTCATAAAGGAGGACTGGAGATTGCAAAGGGGAAATGGAGGTTGCAAAGGGGTACTGCAGATTGCAAAGGAGGACTGGAGATTGCAAAGGAGGACTGGAGATTGCAAAGGAGGACTGGAGATTGCAAAGGGGAAATGGAGATTGCAAAGGGGTACTGAAGATTGCAAAGGAGGACTGGAGATTGCAAATGGGTACTGGAGATTTCAAAGGGGTACTGAAGATTGCAAATGGGGACTGGAGATTGCAAAGGGGAAATGAAGATTGCAAAGGGGTACTGGAGATTGCAAATGGGGACTGGAGATAGTAAAGGGGAACTGGAGATTTCAAAGGGGAATAGGAGATAAAGGACGACTAGAGATGATAAAGGGAGGTAGGAGTCTGAAGAGTTTTGTAGGAGGAGAATTTGCACAATAAAGTCGACCATACAACTCTTGGTAGTATTTACTTAGTCTCTCTCGATTTCTCCTGTGTCTCTCTCTAATCCCTGGGAAATTTGCAGGAGCCCTTTCTGTTCTCATCTAGGGATTGACTACTGGATTATAAAGCCGGCTTGCTAGAAATGATTTTCAGGTAGAAATTCTTAAGAAGCTCCATGGGAAAACTTTGTTTACATTTCCATTGTTTGAAAATTTTGTGTTTACCTCCAAAAAAATTTTCAATGCGTTTCTTCTCAGTTCCCGTCATAGTGTGGGGATGTGTTTCCCGCTTCTTTTTGGCAGTATGACAGGCGTGTTTTGAATATTTTCTACAGGTTGTAAACGCCCTGAAGCCCTAAATCCTGAGCGAAAAGAATCTGGGACCTCATATTCCTTAATATTAAAACACTCTGGGACACTAAATTATCTGCAGGTTTCCAAATAAATACTTTACCTCTAGTGAGTGCAGAGTGAATTAAAGAATTCAATTTTACAGAGTGCATTTATTTTTTTTATTTTTAACTTTAGTAAATTTCAGTTGAAAGTTTTGGATTTAGTCTACCATGATAAAACTTTCAGTCAATGTATGCCATGTTTATGCTCGACATAAAACTGTGGACTTGGAGTACCAGAATAAATTAAATAGGTAGCAACATTCTATTCTATTCTAACTCTATTATATGCTATTTCTATTCCATTGCAATCTATTCCTTTATTTCCTTTCTATTTCTAGTCTATTCAATACTGGAAAACAGTCATCCCAAACTCTCGACTGTTTCTCCTGATTAAAAAGCATCGTCAGACCAACTGATGGAAAACCTTTTCTGTCCTCCATGACAAATTACTATGGTCCGATATTTTTCTACTCAATGTATGCCATGTTTATGCTCGACATAAAACTGTGGACTTGGAGTACCAGAATAAATAAAATAGGTAGCAACATTCTATTCTATTGTAACTCTATTATATGCTATTTCTATTCCATTGCAATCTATTCCTTTATTTCCTTTCTTTTTCTAGTCTATTCAATACTGGAAAACAATCATCCCAAACGCTCGACTGTTTCTGCTGATTAAAAAGCATCGTCAGACCAACTCTCTCAAAAAATCATTGTCTTAATTTTCATAATTAGAAAACAAAACAATAGCAGCACAAAAAGGTTTAGAACACGAGGCAAAAGTTCTGAGAATGAAGGGAGAAAATTTGAGCGAGAAAAAAAGCAATGTTAAAGGAGAGGTGAAGAAATTACGAAATTAGTGATAAAGAAACGGAAGGAGAAGTGGATGGTAAAGAGGAGGATGGAGGTGGAGAAATGAGTGATAAAGAAAGGGTAGGTGAGAATGAAGGGAGAAAATTTGAGCGAGAAAAAAAGCAATGTTAAAGGAGAGGTGAAGAAATTACGAAATTAGTGATAAAGAAACGGTAGTAAAAATGGATGGTAAAGAGGAGGATGGAGGTGAAGAAATGAGTGATAAAGAAAGGGTAATAGGAGACAAGAAAGAGTGGAGGGAAGAGGTACAAAAGGGGGAAAAAGTTACAAAAGAGTTGAGGTAGGTCCCTATAAACTCTATAAAGCCTGCTTGCTAGAAATGATTTTCAGGTAGAAATTCTTAAGAAGCTCTATGGGAAAACTTTGTTTACATTTCCATTGTTTGAAAATTTTGTGTTTACCTCCAAAAAAAAAAAATTCAATGCGTTTCTTCTCAGTTCCCGTCATATTGTGGGGATGTGTTTCCCGCTTCTTTTTGGTAGTATGACAGGCGTGTTTTGAATATTTTCTACAGGTTGTAAACGCCCTGAAGCCCTAAATCCTGAGCGGAAAGAATCTCGGACCTCATATTCTTTTTGGCAGTATGACAGGCGTGTTTTGAATATTTTCTACAGGTTGTAAACGCCCTGAAGCCCTAAATCCTGAGCGGAAAGAATCTGGGACCTCATATTCCATAATATTAATATTAATGACTTGAACAAGACTCGAACCACCAAACCAAGTCCACTGCGTTAACTAATAATAACCAATACACCACTGAGATTGGTTTCCGAAAAAGCTGATTTGAAAGATTTCTGACCAACCGAATAGAAGAATATCTTCTGTTCTGAAGCAAAAACCCTGGAAGCGATCCTCAGGCTAAAAAAAGAAGAAGAAAAAACAACTTGTTAGAAAGTGTAAAAAACATGCAAAAGCAATCATGAAAATAAAATACCAGGAAAACGAGATAGAGAAAAAAATATGAAGAAGTGAATTAGGACATAATCAGGTGGAATATAAGAGCACAATTTACTTACTTGCCTACCTTTTGTAAATAACTTACTTACCTACAATTTTTTTTCATGTAAATTGCCCTAACGGGAAAGAGCGAAAGTAATATTTTTCCATTACCCAGAAGAGAAAAAAATAAATTTTTAGTCCATGGCAACGTCAAAAAATAGAGTAACGAAGTTATTTACAAATTTTCAGCAAGTAAAAATTTATACAAATGTAATAAAGCGTAATAATAACCCGAGCATAATGGTCATGAATGGAAAATGCTGAAAAATAGGTTAAAAACTAGAAGAGCATCCCCTTCGTAGCGTCGAAGTAAGTTATATTTTCCGGTTCGGTATTTAAAACGACAGGAAAAGACGAGGGTACCGGGAGAAAATGGTTCAAGCGAGTGCTCGTTAAATATGAACAGGGAAAAGCATTAACCTAGATAATGAAAAAAAATATAAAAACAATAACTTGGAAACATGAATTATTGAAGACATCGCGAGAAGTGCCAAGGAGTGGAAATTATTGCAATCATGTTTAATAGTTGCTGTATTGCTAAGTGTAAATTTATATCGGTGCTACAATAAGATGAGGGGAAACATTATGGCAAACGCGACCCATGACTGAAAAGGATGGGTTTAGCTTCTACGAATCTACATAGACAAAAAGCCCACTCTGAGGATTATGTGTTCGGGCAAACAGCCCTAAAGATGGGTTAATGTCTAAAAAGAGGAAATATTGGTTTGCTTGCCAAGCAGAATTCAATTTCCAGTCTCAGAATCTCAGATAGAGAACGTGAAATTTCCAGAACATCCCAAGCAAAGGAAACCCTAAAATTTCCAAATTCACAAAGGCAAAGGTAAGGTACTAATTAGAGGCAATGAATACAACCTATCAATAATTAATTAACAAGAGGAGAAACAAGGAACTTTACTAAGAATACGGGGAGATATAGGTAATTGTGGGATTCAGAATATTCAGATTCTTCGAAATTTGCTCTAAGCAATCTACACACATATGTCTTACATCAGTACATATCTCTTACATCAGTGGCGTCTCCAGAATAGAACCTAGGGGATGCACCAATTCCCTTCCTCTCTACGGTTATCTTTTCTCACCCCCCCTTAAAAATTACAAAAAATAGTAAGTGATTCTTGGTTATTCAACCTGGATTATAAGACTACTATTAGGTCAGCATACGTTTATAGTATAAACCCATTTTGGCACAATTTATATGAGTTTATACTGTAGCCCATATGTAAAAAGTTTCTACTATAAACCCAGAAAAATAAAGTGTGCCGAAATAGCTTCCCCTTTTGAAAATCTTGCGGCACAGCACTGCTTTTACATAGCGAACACAATATCTTGAAACATAAAATTATTTCAAATATTACAATGTGTATACGCCTCACAATAATGAGATTCGAGGGAAAAATCTGAAAGTTAAGATTCACATGTCTTAAGATATGGATACAATACAAAGTTAAGATATAGACATGTAATACATACAATACAAAGTTAAGATATAGAGACATGAGGAACACATGGAAACTTAATATCTGAACACAAATAATGGCATATTCAGTTTCAAAGGGAAAATTCAAAACAGTAGACAGGGTGTGACTGAAGACTGTCGTGTACAGGGTGGAATACACAATGGTCTTCGAGTCGGTGTCGGTTCCGATTTAATGTTCTGCGAAACACCAGAGACCTTTGTGGTGATGAGACTAACGCCAATAGGTATAATAAATGAGGTTTTTAGTTATTAGGAATTAAGAAAAATTGAGGTTTTAGGACTTTTTTTTTCTTCTTCTTCTTTTCTGTCCCCAACTTTAAGTGGTAGGGATCTGATGAATTAGCTCTTTCGCCTGACTACTGAACTTTTCTTTTACTGTGAGCCTTATGTTCCTATAAAGAGAATTCCATAACTGCAGATTCATGATAGAAGTATTGACGCATTGAAATTTCCAGGATTATCAGAGTACCAATGGTGATGGTATGGATGGTGCTATCCTGTATTAGGTGTTCCAGATAAATCAGGATTCCCTGGAAATATTGAGGCCCTTAGGACTGTAGGGTATTGAAAATAGGTTCATTTTTCTACTTTTTATATTAAAACAATAAAAAAAGAGAATGAACAGAATTCTCTGGAATTGCTGGAGGTAGGTACTTAACCCGTTCTAGAGAGGGAGCGAAACTGTTGGAAAAATTCGTAATCCCCCGGGAATCGAACATGCGATTTCCGGCTCCATGGAGTTTCACACTGGTAGGTAGGTAATGCCACCACTAATTAATGCTAATATGAAGTGTAGTTTCTGAATTTTTCTCACGAGGCGAATTGCAACTCAAACTTAAAAAGAAAGAGCCAAACTTTATTTTGACACTCTCGGGAATTGAACCTGGGTTCTCCGGCTCTCAAATCTCCACCCTGTACGTAAAAGCAGGTGTATATCATTCTGATAGGTTGTAAACTGGAACACACATCGCAAAAAGATTAACTTGTAAAATAATAGAGGTTTTGCATGAGAAACGTATACAAAGGGTGTTGGAAGCAGGGATTTCTAACGCTCTGCCCCAGACTGAATGGCAACGTACTAAATGCTGAATGCTATGTTTCAATGCTATTATTTGTGCAACAGAGTTAAGTAGCTTACGTCCTTGGGTCCTTGGCCGGTGAACATAAAATTCGGAATGTCCGCAAAACTTGATGTTTTTTCTCATAGAAAATAACCCGAGCATAATGGTCATGAATGGAAAATGCTGAAAAATAGGTTAAAAACTAGAAGAGCATCCCCTTCGTCGCGTCGAAGTAAGTTATATTTTCCGGTTCGGTATTTAAAACGACAGGAAAAGACGAGGGTACCGGGAGAAAATGGTTCAAGCGAGTGCTCGTTAAATATGAACAGGGAAAAGCATTAACCTAGATAATGAAAAAAAATATAAAAACAATAACTTTGAAACATGAATATTATTGAAGACATCGCGAGAAGTGCCAAGGAGTGGAAATTATTGCAATCATGTTTAATAGTTGTATTGCTAAGTGTAAATTTATATCGGTGCTACAATAAGATAAGGGGAAACATTATGGCAAAAACATGACCCATGGGTGAAAAGGATGGGTTCAGACTGAAAAGGATGGCTTCTACGAATCTACCATACACAAAAATCTCACTCCGAGGATTAGGTGTAGGGGCAAACAGCCCTAAAGGATGGATTAATGACTGGAAAGAGGAAATATTGGTTTACTTGCCAAGCAGAATTCAATTTCCAGTCTCAGAATCTCAGATAGAGAACGTGAAATTTCCAGAACATCCCAAGCAAAGGAAACCCTAACAATCATGTTTAATAGTTGCTGTATTGCTAAGTGTAAATTTATATCGGTGCTACAATAAGATGAGGGGAAACATTATGGCAAACGCGACCCATGACTGAAAAGGATGGGTTTAGCTTCTACGAATCTACATAGACAAAAAGCCCACTCTGAGGATTATGTGTTCGGGCAAACAGCCCTAAAGATGGGTTAATGTCTAAAAAGAGGAAATATTGGTTTGCTTGCCAAGCAGAATTCAATTTCCAGTCTCAGAATCTCAGATAGAGAACGTGAAATTTCCAGAACATCCCAAGCAAAGGAAACCCTAAAATTTCCAAATTCACAAAGGCAAAGGTAAGGTACTAATTAGAGGCAATGAATACAACCTATCAATAATTAATTAACAAGAGGAGAAACAAGGAACTTTACTAAGAATACGGGGAGATATAGGTGATTGTGAGATTCAGAATATTCAGATTCTTCGAATAGGAATAATGGGAAATTTGCTGTAAGCCATTTACATACATAATATGTCTTACATTAGTGGCGTCTCCTGAATGGAAGCTACGAGAGCAGCCCTTATTTTTCTCACCTCCCTACTTACCGCTTACCCAAAATTGCAAATGGGGACTGGAGATTGTAAAGGGGTACTGGAGATTGCAAAGGGGTACTGGAGATTGCAAAGGGGTACTAGAGATTGCAAATGGGGACTGGAGATAGTAAAGGGGAACTGGAGATTTCAGAGGGGAATATGAGATAAAGGACGACTAGAGATGGTAAAGGGAGGTAGGAGTCTGAAGAGTTTTGTAGGAGGAGAATTTCCACAATAAAGTCGACCATACAACTCTTGGTAGTATTTACTTAGTCTCTCTCGATTTCTCCTGTCTCTCTCTCTAATCCCTGGGAAATTTACAGGAGCCCTTTCTGTTCTCATCTAGGGATTTGACTATTGGATCTTAGGATATTTGGGGCCCATTTTGATCTTCGTACTTCATACTAGGGCAGTAGATACCCAGGTATCCGGTTACTAAATAAATTATTCTGGTAAGAGCAGGGTATTCAAAGGCTTCGGATCTTCAGACTGATTGTCTTACTTCTAAAAAAAAAAAAGTCGTAGCCAGTCGACATCGACTGGAAATAGGATCAATGGATTTTGGTGAATAAAAAAAATAAATAAATAAAAAAAAAGTTGTAGTGTACACAAGTATTTCAGAAGAGATCGACCCTTAATACAAAGTACACTGGAAAAATAATTCAAATTGGATTATGCTTTATGATTATTGGATTATGCTGCAACGTTTCCAATAGTAAAAAAAATGAAAGTTCGAAAAATGAATGTTACTAATCCTCGGACTAGAGGACTTAAAAGGGTCACCAGTATTCCCATTCAATCTGGGGGAAAAAGACACGATTAGGGAAAAATTTAATTACACCAGTCATTTATTTGTCTTGCATTTTTCATTCTTTCCCTCTCCTACCTTTTTCCCATTAATTTCTTCCACTAGTACCTTACCTTCTCGTCCTCCTTCTCTTCCCAACTCTCTTTGTCGTTATTCTCTTTCTTCCCCTCCCACGCTATCTTCTTTTTCTTCTCTTCACCCCTTCCCCTCTTGTCCTTTTTCCATTTGTCCTCTCCCTCTTTATCCCCCTCTCCTTTCTTCTCCTTCTCTTTCCAATCCTAACCATCTTTCCTATTTTGTCATTATTTTCTTTCGCCTCCTCCGCTACCTTTTCCTCATTAATTCCTCCCCTCCTTTTCTCATTCTATTTCTCCCCCTCTTCTTTAATCTTTCTATTCCGACTCTTTCCTACCCTCCTCCGCATTCTCTTTCTTCTCCTCCTACGCTATCTCCTTTTTCTTCTGCTCATCCTCTCTATCCTTCTCCTTTTCTGTAGCTCTGATATTTATGTCATTAGAAAATCCTTCACGTTGAAAACCCATCTTGTGGGTGGCTAATGTAGGTGACTTCCAAATCAGAGGTCGGGAAATGTTACCCCGGTGAGAAAGAATTGAATTCGTCAATTCAATTCAATGCCCGTAGTTGAATGTTTTCTTCTTCTCTGGTATATTATAACTGCTATGTATGGCATAGTCTGGGAAAATTGCATGAAAAACAACCGAGTTTTCGGGTCTTAAAGTTCTTTTTAAATTTGGTTCTCCGCTGATCACGCTTGGAGAAAGTCCAGGGCGCTCTATTTTAGGTTCTTTTTACGAACCCTTTTCAAACTGTGTTTAGGGCAGTTCTTAAAATTTATAACCTTCACTGAGGAGTGTTAAAGGGCTTGTTAAATTTCACCTTGACACACTTTTTCTTCTTCTTTTTCCTCTCCTCCTTCTTCTCCTTCATCTCTTTCTTCTCCTCCTCCTCTTCTTCTTCATCCTCCTCTTTCTTCCCCTTCTTCTCCTTCAATTTCTTCTTTCTTCTTCTTCTTCATTTCTTTTCTTTCTTTCATTTTTAATGCCATCATCATCATTTCATTATTTCTCGTTATTTGATTTGCTTTGACAGTTTCGTTGACAAACAGATGTTCCGTCTTGTTACAAACAGCATTGTTAAAGGAAATGGCCTTTCAAACTGTCTTTAGGGCAGTTCTTAAAATTCATAACCTTCACTGAGGAGTGTTAAAGGGCTTGTTAAATTTCACCTTGACACACTTTTTCTTCTTCTTTTTCCTCTCCTCCTCCTCCTCTTCTTCTTCTTCCTTCTCCTTCATTTCTTTTCTTTCTTTCTTCATTTTTAATGACATCATCATCATCATCATCATTTCAGTATTTCTCGTTATTTGATTTGCTTTGACAGTTTCGTTGACAAACAGATGTTCCGTCTTGTTACAAACAGCATTGTTAAAGGAAATGGCAAACTTGATGGTTATTATTTGATTCAATATGAAAAGGAACTAGTTTTCCTACCCTTCTTTTGGCCTTCAGGGGGAGGAATGAATGGAGAAATAGAAAGAGAAGGTAAGATAGCATCAATCTCAGTGGTGGAGTGGTTAACACGATGGACTTCGGGTCTAGAGGTCGGTGGTTCCAGCCCATGTAAAGTCATAAAATTCATCGAGTTGAGTTACATGGGGAACTAAATTTGTGACAAGCATTCGTTAACTCGACAAGGTGTCAGTTCTACTTTTCGCGATTCTAGAAACCGATACACAAAACCGGGCAATAACTACAGAAGTCTTACTGTGTGTTCTAAAGCTGTGTCCACACATAGTCAACGTTGACCGAAATAGTACACTGCCTCGACAACATAGATTCACCTCGTTGATCGACGGCGTCGACTATGTGTGGTGTGTGGACACAGCTTAAGCGAGTTTACAAAAACTCGGTTAAGTCTCTCCCTTTGACTTTCTAGGAAAGTCAGGTACCTATTTATTCTGTTTGGTAGCAATTTAATTTCGCCAAGACAAATAGAAAACTTTTCAATATTGTGCGGGAGTTTCGGAATTTCCAATTCAGCTGTGTCCACACATAGTCAACGTTGACCGAAATAGTACACTGCCTCGACAACATAGATTCACCTCGTCGATCGACGGCGTCGACTATGTGTGGTGTGTGGACAGAGCTTAAGCGAGTTTACCAAACTTGGTTAAGTCTCTCCCTTTGACTTTCTAGGAAAGTCAGGTATTTATTCTGTTTGGTAGCAATTTAATTTCGCCAAGACAAATAGAAAACTTTTCAATATTGTGCGGGAGTTTCGGAATTTCCAATTCACTTTGTTTGGGAAAATGCCGCCACTCTGTGTGGAGATTAGATAGAGATTAAAGCAAAAACTTTTGCCTGGTTTGAATTTATATTTCAATTTATGCATCAAAGGGATTAAATTTTAGGTCGGTCATGTTTTAGGGTATTTATTTTAATTATTTCTGTTTCCAGTTCTGAGAATTCGGTGAGCGTTTCTGAACTTCCGTTATCTAAAATAATTACAAATCTAATCTTCTGTGACCTTTTTGCTCTTGGTTTTGTCTCTTTCCGTGTCCCCTCTCCCCTTTTCCTCTCTCTCTCTATCACTCATCACTCCTATTGACTTGAATAAGGGTTAAGTCTTTTCCTCACTCTCTCTCTCTCACTCATCTCTCCTATTGACTTGAATAAGGGTTAAGTCTTTTCCTCTCTCTCTCACTCATCTCTCCTATTGACTTGAATAAGGGTTAAGTCTTTTCCTCACTCTCTCTCTCTCACTCATCTGTCCTATTGACTTGAATAAGGGTTAAGTCTTTTCCTCACTCACTCTCTCTCTCACTCATCTCTCCTATTGACTTGAATAAGGGTTAAGTCTTTTCCTCACTCTCTCTCTCTCACTCATCTCTCCTATTGACTTGAATAAGGGTTAAGTATGACATCCAAGTATAATAGTAACCCTTCCTTATGCCCTACCAATTAGCCCTAACCCAAATCTAGGTACTCTTTCCAAGATGCTTTTTGATAGATTTCAATGATATACAAACAACCTAAGAGGTTACCTCATCAGCCATTTTTTTCTTCATTTATTTTATTTTTAATAGAGGTTCCATTTATTTTAGTTTTCCCTACTTGGTAAGAGGTGGGCCATCTTTTGATACTTTTTTGAGATTGAAAACAAAACCACTAGGTATATCTGGCCAAATTTACAACTCAGAAAATTAATACAAGTAGTCTACGAGAATATTATGTAGTACGAGTAAGAGTATGTATGTAGTTCTCAGAGAAAATGTATGTAGTATTTATGTACTTTTCAGAAGACAAAACTCTTTGTTCTGTTTCGGGGTTAGCTATTCCGGAGTTACATTATTCAGCATCAGGTAACTAGCTTTCATTTCGTTCCCATCTTGACACACATATCCATTAAGCAATTTGTCACATCACGGGAAAATAAGGAGAGCAAAACTAAAAGCTTTTTCCACCTTTGTTACTCTTCGTAGAACAATGCATGCCCAAAGATGTCGTCGTAATACGAAGCATGAAAATAGAGTTCTCTCCTATTAACTTGAATAAGGGTTAAGTATGACATTCAATAAAGTATAATAGTAACCCTTCCTTATGCCCTACCAATTAGCGCTAACCCAAATCTAGGTACTCTTTCCAAGATGTTTTTTGATAGATTTCAATGATACAAACAACCTAAGAGGTTACCTCATCAGCCATTTTTTTCTTCATTTATTTTTAATAGAGGTTCCATTTATTTTATTTTTAATAGAGGTTCCATTTATTTATTTTTAATCGAGGTTCTTATTCCTGGATCAGATGATGCAAAATTCACCTCCCCCAACCCCAACTTGAATGTTTAATTTTTATTTATCGAACCCCCAAACCCTTCACTTCCACCCAACCTTTCCCTCTCCCCTCTCTCTCTCTTCTCCCCTCCTCCTCTGCTATGTATTCATAACTCTCTTCCCGTAGGTACGTGTCAAACAAAAAACCCAATCATTTCAATTTATTTATTTTCCGTCAGAAAAAAATGGTTTGTAATACGCAAATTGGAAAAATAAGCCCGCACGGACTTTGCATGGAGTTGCTGTTATTATTTTTACGTGTGTGATAGATGGAGGGAGGGGGAGGGGGAGAGGATAGATAGATATAGAGAAAGAGGGAGGAAGAAGAAAACAGGAAGGAAGAGAGGAGAAAAATGGACAAAGGGCAAAAGGAAGAGGGAGGAAGGGAGAGAGGGAGGGAGAGAGAGAGAGAGAGGAGATAGAGCGAGAGAAAACAAACGCTGTTCAATGTTTCTTTTCCACCTTGTCCGTTGAAAAAAAGCTTAAAATTCAGGTGCACGAAATTAAGTATCAAGTAAGTATTTAAAAATTCCCCCCTCTCTCTTTCTCTCTCCCTCTAAAAATCATTGTCTTAATTTTCATAATTAGAAAACAAAACAATAGCAGCACAAAAAGGTTTAGAACACGAGGCAAAAGTTCTGAGGGTATGAATTGCTGTTATTATTTTTACGTGTGTGATAGATGGAGGGAGGGGGAGGAGGAGAATAGATAGATATAGAGAAAGAGGGAGGAAGAAGGAAACATGAAGGGAGAGAGGAGAAAAAGAAAAATGGACAAAGGGCAAAAGGAAGAGGGAGGAAGGGAGAGAGGGAGGGAGAGGGAGAGAGAGAGAGGAGATAGAGCGAGAGAAAACAAACGCTGTTCAATGTTTCTTTTCCACCTTGTCCGTTGAAAAAAAGCTTAAAATTAAAATAGAGTAAAATATAAGTATACTTGGAATAATATAAAGGAAAAGTATAGTAATACGAAGTATGAAAATAGAGTAAAATATAAGTATACTTGGGATAATATAAAGGAAAAGTAGAGTAATACGAAGTATGAAAATAGAGTAAATATAAGTATACTTGGAATAATATAAAGGAAAAGTATAGTAATACGAAGTATGAAAATAGAGTAAATATAAGTATACTTGGAATAATATAAAGGAAAAGTATAGTAATACGAAGTATGAAAATAGAGTAAATATAAGTATACTTGGAATAATATAAAGGAAAATATTGAAGTAAAGTAAAAGAGGAGCTCTGTAAGGTGAGGAAGAACCTGATAGTTGACTAATGGAACTTGGCTTTGTTCTAGATTTGTCAAGATCAAATTTAGTTGGATATGGTCAAAGATCACTTTTCGGACCAATTTTCTTCTGGTAAAATGCAGTGTCTTAGGACTGCTTATATTGTGATTGGTTAATTAACTGGTGAACAGTTCATTAAAGGCTTAAGCTTCAATTAAAAGACTTTTATTTAACATCTGGAATCTGGATGCATGCCTCTGTATTCTGTAACTTTTATTCAAGTTAAATTTTCATTTCAGTAGTCATTTAGCATTTGTGTCCAATATAACTCACACTCATGTACCTTCAGTGTCTCGGTGGGTCCAGACTTGTGCAATGCGGAAAGGATAAGAGGGAGGGAGGGAAGAACGCATTAAATTTTAATGCAAAATGTACAATTTGTACTGTATTTTATTATTACTGAGTACCTACCTACGTACCAACCTAACCTTGTGGAAGGAGATGTAGTAAAATAGGAAGGTAGGTACTAGGTAACTATGGGAGGGGAGGGGAAAAATAAATATAGAGGGGGGACACAAATGAGGAAGGAAATAAAGAAATACAATATAAATAGAACGAGAAAAATTGAGGAGGAGGGGGTGAAAGGAGGGAGAAAGAAGTTCAAATAGCGTAGACTTGGTCGCTCTCTCTCTCTCTCCCTATTTTTCTCTCTCTTTATATTTCTTCCTCCCTCTCTCTCACTCGTCTAGGAGAAGAGCGTTTCTTTTCAGCAAAATGCTCTTATGGAGAAGCTATTTATTTTGGGGCAAAGTCAGAACTTTCGACCATTGGTCATTAGTCATTAGAATTAGAAACGAAAACTTTTTTTTTACGATCTCTCTTATCTTGCACTTTTTTTTACCATTTCGCGCATTTTTCTATCAAAACATAGTAAAAACACACAAAAGAAGAAACAAAAATCCTTTTCGTATCTTGCCCTTTGCTCTTACATGAAAGAGAAAGCACCTTTTCAGTTTCCAGTAGGTAGGTACCTACAAGTGTATCCATTGTAAAAACACACAAAAGAAGAAACAAAAATCCTTTTTGTATCTTGCCCTTTGCTCTTACATGAAAGAGAAAGCACCTTTTCAGTTTCCAGTAGGTAGGTACCTATACAAGTGTATCTAGGGTATACCTACCTATACCTACATCTACCTACCTACAAGTATATCTAGACCGCTGACGTGTGCACACAAGCAGAACAACTCGAGTACCAGGAGGGGATTCAAAATGGCGGCGCGAAAAACGTTTTCTCGGGTACAAGTGTATCTAGGGTATACCTACCTATACCTACATCTACCTACCTACAAGTGTATCTAGACCGCTGACGTGTGCACACAAGCAGAACAACTCGAGTACCAGGAGGGGATTCAAAATGGCGGCGCGAAAAACGTTTTCTCGTTTCTTTTCAAACACCTACGTATTCTGTAAATGTAATAGAAAGTCGTGTGATGTTCACACCAGATTTTTTTTCAGTAATATTTTTTGTCTCTTTATAAATTTCACGAGTCTCTCGTTTGGGCAATAATTCACTTCTGGATTTATTATTCATGGTGACTCTGTTTTTGAAGCGACTAATTCCGAGGCTGATGTTAGGGAGGCCTTTTTGAAGACTGAACGCTGAACGTGGAGAAGGTCTCTTTTTTTGCACGCCAATTGAAAAAAAAAAAAAAAAAAAATTGGGGGGAACCTTCAATAAGTTGGTCCACCATGGCAAAGATATGTGACGTAGCCTCATCCGTCATAACCCAGCCTCCAGTGACCATTTCTAGACGACCTTCAGCAATCAGCTTCTTCACTATGTTCCTCTTGGTGGGATGAACACTGTAACAGATGAGAGACAATATGGGATGTTAATAATTGCAGAAATTATTTTGATGGTAGCCAAATGAAGGATGAAACCTGTCGCTAAAGATCTTAGCATTTATACTTGTGGGGCACGGTTGGTCCAGTGGTAACGCGCTTGCTTGCCATGCAGAAGGTCCCGGGTTCGAATCCCACCATCGACAAAAATTTGTGAGTGAAACCTGTCGCTAAAGATCTTAGCATTTATACAGTGCTAGAAATGGAACGGACATAGAAATGTGGGAAATTTTATATTATTTTGTGATGTTCCGTAAACAATCTAATTAAAATAAGAGGAAAAAAATAACTTATTTTTAATAGAAAGGCAGTCAAATTGCTGCCATTGCTCCTAAAGTTCATCATACAGAAAATCTTTAAATCGTTTCTAATCAACGTCAATTCGCAAGAAATCATTTTTATTATTATTATTATTATTATTATTATTATTATTATTATTATTATTATTATTATTTTATTGGAAAAATAAGCCCGCACGGACTTTGCATGGAATTGCTGTTATTATTTTTACGTGTGTGATAGATGGAGGGAGGGGGAGGAGGAGAATAGATAGATATAGAGAAAGAGGGAGGAAGAAGGAAACATGAAGGGAGAGAGGAGAAAAAGAAAAATGGACAAAGGGCAAAAGGAAGAGGGAGGAAGGGAGAGAGGGGGGGAGAGAGAGAGAGAGAGGAGATAGAGCGAGAGAAAACAAACGCTGTTCAATGTTTCTTTTCCACCTTGTCCGTTGAAAAAAAGCTTAAAATTCAGGTGCACGAAATTAAGTATCAAGTAAGTATTTAAAAATTCCCCCCTCTCTCCCTCTCTCTTTCTCTCTCTCTCAAAAAATCATTGTCTTAATTTTCATAATTAGAAAACAAAACAATAGCAGCACAAAAAGGTTTAGAATACGAGGCAAAAGTTCTGAGTATGAAGGGAGAAAATTTGAGCGAGAAAAAAAGCAATGTTAAAGGAGAGGTGAAGAAATTACGAAATTAGTGATAAAGAAACGGAAGTAGAAATGGATGGTAAAGAGGAGGATGGAGGTGGAGAAATGAGTGATAAAGAAACGGTAGTAGAAATGGATGGTAAAGAGGAGGATGGAGGTGGAGAAATGAGTGATAAGATCTGGATGGATGCCTCTGTATTCTGTAACTTTTATTCAAGTTAAATTTCCATTTCAGTAGTCATTTAGCATTTGTGTCCAATATAACTCACACTCATGTACCTTCAGTGTCTCGGTGGGTCCAGACTTGTGCAATGCAACGTCCAAAGCAACGTGCAAAGCATTTGCATTGCACGTTGCACGTAAAATCAAATCTGACGAATGCGAACGTTTTTCATGTATCCGAGAATACCGATACTCAACTAGTAATGGCCTATAGTAGGTACATCATTTGCATTGCACGATGCTTTGCAAACACGTCCAAACTAGTGCAACGCGAAGAGGAGGATGGAGGTGGAGAAATGAGTGATAAAGACAGGGTAGTAGGAGACAAGAAAGAGTGGAGGGAAGAGGTACAAAAGGGGGAAAAAGTTACAAAAGAATTGAGGTAGGTCCCTATAAACTCTATAAAGCCGGCTTGCTAGAAATGATTTTCAGGTAGAAATTCTTAAGAAGCTCCATGGGAAAACTTTGTTTACATTTCCATTGTTTGAAAATTTTGTGATACTCAAAGTTTAGGAGCACATACCTACAAGGGTAATGTCAGGTATTGACCCAAACCCTAAACTTTTGAAATGCAAGAAAGAAGGTAGGGTTTTGATACTATGTATGTACATACAGAGGTACATAATACGTTGTAAAGGTTGAAATTTATGCTAGGAAATCTTGTTATCCTTTCCTATGAACAGCTTTTTGACCAAAGTAGAAGCTGATCTGTTTACATGCTTTTTTAGAAGGAGCTAAGGTGTACAATGACGAAAAGGGGAAAAACCTTGATAATATCATGATATGATATAACATTATGTGCTTTGCCATGGAACATTATTAAATAAAAAACATCCCCAAGCCAATAAATCCACGAATACATTTCTCTCTTTTCCCCTTCATTTCCTTTGCTCCCTTTGACGTTAGCTTTTATAATAACGTCGCGTCTCCTGTAAACTCAATAAGTACAAAATGGGTCAATGGCCCTTGATAGAGGATGAGGATGACTAAATTAGCGACAAGAAAAAGGGAATCAATAAATTGTCCCTATACCCTCCACAACATTTCTCTCTTTTCCCCTTCATTTCCTTTGCTTCCTTTGACGTTAGCTTTTATAATAACGTCGCGTCTCCTGTAAACTCAATAAGTACAAATGGGTCAATGGCCCTTGATAGAGGATGAGGATGACTAAATTAGCGACAAGAAAAAGGGAATCAATAAATTGTCCCTATACCCTCCTTGGGTCCTTGGCCGGTGAACATAAAATTCGGAATTTCCGTAAAACTTGATGTTTTTTTCATCGAAAATAACCCGAGCATAATGGTCATGAATGGAAAATGCTGAAAAATAGGTTAAAAACTAGAAGAGCATCCCCTTCGTAGCGTCGAAGTAAGTTATATTTTCCGGTTCGGTATTTAAAACGACAGGAAAAGACGAGGGTACCGGGAGAAAATGGTTCAAGCGAGTGCTCGTTAAATATGAACAGGGAAAAGCATTAACCTAGATAATGAAAAAATATAAAAACAATAACTTGGAAACATGAATTATTGAAGACATCGCGAGAAGTGCCAAGGAGTGGAAATTATTGCAATCATGTTGGAAACATGAATTATTGAAGACATCGCGAGAAGTGCCAAGGAGTGGAAATTATTGCAATCATGTTAACATTGCGTGCTGCATACGAATGCTCTTAAGAATAGAAGTTAATTTAAATACAGACACTTAAAAATCAAGTGTATTAAAACAGTGGGGGGAAAATCGTGGAATTTTATCAAAAAAACTTTCCAGATTCCTTTTAATTTTCCCTCATACCTCCATTCAAAAATCTCAAGGATCTATTAGGCTAGCCACTCACTATCATGGACCTTTTCAGCCGTACACAGATGGACCTTTTCAGCCGTGCCTGTCAGGTCGACCTGATAGTGTGTGTGTGCTAATCAGGTGTAAGGTATACCTGATCAGTTGTACCTGCCAGGTCTACCTGATAGTGAGCGGCTGGCCTTAGACAGTACCTACAAATTTATGAGGAACTAAAAAATCTAAAAATAGATGGAGAAGTTATACGTCAGTAGCAATACTAGCATTATCAGAACTCTGTTAGATATCAGACAAGATGGAAAAACGAAAATAAATACGAACTCTCTTAAACTTTTCAATTTACTCGAGAATATTTCTCGGAGAAACTTCATAAAGGAGGACTGGAGATTGCAAAGGAGGACTGGAGATTGCAAAGGGGAAATGGAGATATTGCAAAGGGGAAATGGAGATTGCAAAGGGGTACTGGAGATCGCAAATGGGGACTGGAGATAGTAGAGGGGAACTGGAGATTTCAAAGGGGAATAGGAGATAAAGGACGATGGTAAAGGGAGGTAGGAGTCTGAAGATTTTTGTAGGAGGAGAATTTGCACAATAAAGTCTACCATACAACTCTTGGTAGTATTTACTTAGTCTCTCTCGATTTCTCCTGTGTCTCTCTCTCTAATCCCTGGGAAATTTACAGGAGCCCTTTCTGTTCTCATCTAGGGATTGACTATTGGATCTTAGGATGTTTGGGGCCCATTTTGATCTTCGTAGTTCATACTAGGGCAGTAGATACCCAGGTATCTGGTTACTAAATAAATTATTCTGGTAAGAGCAGGGTATTCAAAGGCTTCGAATCTTCAGACTGATTGTCTTACTTCTAAAAAAAAAAAAATTAAAAAAAAACGTCATAGCCGATCGACATCGACTGGAAATAGGATCAATGGATTTTGGTGAATTAAAAAAAAGTTGTAGTGTACACAAGTATTTCAGAAGAGATCGACCCTTAATACAAAGTACACTGGAAAAATAATTCAAATTGGATTATCATTCCGTTTGTTTGTATGTTTCATTTGTTTGTTTGTTGGGTCAAATGTAAGTTTGGACGTACTTTAAACAGGGTCGATCGCTTTGGAACTTTTGAAAGATAAACGGACTACTGGTCCTAATTTGACAGTCTAGAAAAAAAAACAACTTTGTGCAGTTGGTGCATTTATTTTTCCACAAATAAGAGGCTTTTTCTATTCTAGTCTGCTGGAGAGAGCTAAGAGAGGGAGGGAGAGAGCGGGAGAAAGAGAGGAAAAAGGCCTTTTTAAGCCGTTCTGGTACTCATATTTCGATAAGTATACAACAGTAGGCACTTTACTATTTTACAAGTACCTCTTACTTTTACAAAAGCACTACAAACAGATTTTCGCTGAATATTTTGTTTACCTACAGAAAATTCAAAGGAATAAGGAGTTTTCATTCAACTCAAAAGCAGAAAATAAATAAATAGGGAAAAAATATTTTTTTTCTATTTTGGGTAGCCAGGTCGTCAGCCGTAAAATAACGCTGACCGAAAAAGTGGGACTAAATAAAGAGGCTTTTTGTCGCCTTTGTCCTTAAAAAGGGTATGGAATTAGTGGTAGGGATCTGATCCTGATGAATTAGCTCTTTCGCCTGACTACTGAACTTTTCTTTTACTGTGAGCCTTATGTTCCTATATAAAGAGAATTCCATAACTGCAGATTCATAATAGAAGTATTGACGCATTGAAATTTCCAGGATTATCAGAGTACCAATGGTGATGGTATGGATGGTGCTATACTGTATTAGGTGTTCCAGATAAATCAGGATTCCCTGGAAATATTGAGGCCCTTAGGACTGTAGGGTATTGAAAATAGGGGAGGGAGGGGGAGGAGGAGAATAGATAGATATAGAGAAAGAGGGAGGAAGAAGGAAACATGAAGGGAGAGAGGAGAAAAAGAAAAATGGACAAAGGGCAAAAGGAAGAGGGAGGAAGGGAGAGAGGGAGGGAGAGGGAGAGAGAGAGAGGAGATAGAGCGAGAGAAAACAAACGCTGTTCAATGTTTCTTTTCCACCTTGTCCGTTGAAAAAAAGCTTAAAATTCAGGTGCACGAAATTAAGTATCAAGTAAGTATTTAAAAATTCCCCCCTCTCTCTTTCTCTCTCCCTCTAAAAATCATTGTCTTAATTTTCATAATTAGAAAACAAAACAATAGCAGCACAAAAAGGTTTAGAACACGAGGCAAAAGTTCTCTGGGTATGAAGGGAGAAAATTTGAGCGAGAAGCAATGTTAAAGGAGAGGTGAAGAGATTACGAAATTAGTGATAAAGAAACGGTAGTAGAAATGGATGGTAAAGAGAAGGATGGAGGTGGAGAAATGAGTGATAAAGAAACGGTAGTAGAAATGGATGGTAAAGAGGAGGATGGAGGTGGAGAAATGAGTGATAAAGAAACTGTAGTAGAAATGGATGGTAAAGAGGAGGATGGAGGTGGAGAAATGAGTGATAAAGAAACGGTAGTAGGAGACAAGAAAGAGTGGAGGGAAGAGGTACAAAAGGGGGAAAAGTTACAAGAGTTGAGGTAGGTCCCTATAAACTCTATAAAGCCTGCTTGCTAGAAATGATTTTCAGGTAGAAATTCTTAAGAAGCTCCATGGGAAAACTTTGTTTACATTTCCATTGTTTGAAAATTTTGTGTTTACCTCCAAAAAAAATTTCAATGCGTTTCTTCTCAGTTCCCGTCATATTGTGATGGGGATGTGTTTCCCGCTTCTTTTTGGCAGTATGACAGGCGTGTTTTGAATATTTCCTACAGGTTGTAAACGCCCTGAAGCCCTAAGCGGAAAGAATCTGGGACCTCATAATACACCTTAATATTAACCTGAGAAACAGACCACACAAGTCTAATGTAGCAGAAACAACTGTTGTTTCATTGCTACGAAATTAAAACTAAAAAAGAAAAAAAAAAAAATCAACAACATCGAGTTGAAAGGTTGAAACTTAAAATTAGACCTCGCGTCGTTCGTTCATGTAAGCCGCCACTGACGACATACGAATTACTTGAGCTTACACGTGAAATTTAAGCTGTGGACAAGTCAAATGTAATCCCCTCTACGTCTATGGGCAAAATAATTATGCATAGGCCTTTAAAAATAGGGCCAAATTCGTGACTTATGAAATGTTTAATTGCCTACCTCACTCCTCAAAAAGTAAAAATTTGAATTTTACATAGGTACTTTAATTTTTCGTTTTATTATTTTTTGTTTAAAAAAAGCCTTTTTTTACATGATGTAGGTATATTAGGTGGATCAAAATCAGTCAAAATTCAACTCAATACTCAATTCATTTCTTCAATGTTCAATACGACGTCGGGACGTTGGGTGATATACTAGCACCTACTTGGTAAGAGGTGGGCAATCTTTTGATACTTTTTTGAGAATGAAAACAAAACCACCATATCTGGCCAAATTTACAACTCAGAAAATTAATACAAGTAGTCTACGAGAATATTATGTAGTAAGAGTATGTATGTAGTTCTCAGAGAAAATGTATGTAGTATTTATGTACTTTTCAGAAGACAAAACTCTTTGTTCTGTTTCGGGGTTAGCTATTCCGGAGTTACATTATTCAGCATCAGGTAACTAGCTTTCATTTCGTTCCCATCTTGACACACATATCCATTAAGCAATTTGTCACATCACGGGAAAATAAGGAGAGCACAACTAAAAGCTTTTTCCACCTTTGTTACTCTTCGTAGAACAATGCATGCCCAAAAGATGTCGTCGTAATACGAAGCGTGAAAATAGAGTAAATATAAGTATACATGGAATAATATCAAGGAAAAAGTAGAGTAAAAGAGGAGCTCTGTTTGGTTTTGTCTCTTTCCGTGTCCCCTCTCCTCTTCCCCCCCCTCTCTCTCTCTCTCTCTCTCACTCATCTCTCCTATTGACTTGAATAAGGGTTAAGTTTGACATCCAAGTATAATAGTAACCCTTCCTTATGCCCTACCAAATAGCGCTAACCCAAATCTAGGTACTCTTTCCAAGATGTTTTTTGATAGATTTGAATGATACAAACAACCTAAGAGGTTACCTCATCAGCCATTTTTTTCTTCATTTATTTTATTTTTAATAGAGGTTCCATTTATTTATTTTTAATCGAGGTTCCATTTATTTATTTTTAATCACAGATGTCTCTGAAATCGGGATATCTCAGGAATATGGGACACAACTGCAAAGGTTGGATGGTTGGTTCACATTGATGGCGATTGACACGTAATAGATTGCGTTGTCCTCGTCTTCCATTTTTATACACATTCTGCTCCTTTAGGATTTCCTTCTTCTCTTCTTTCTACCAGAACTCCTCTCACTTTCTCGAATTTCTTTCTTTTCACAGATGTCTCTGAAATCGGGATATCTCAGGAATATGGGACACAACTGCAAAGGTTGGATGGTTGGTTCACATTGATGGCGATTGACAAGTAATAAATTGCGTTGTCCTCGTCTTCTATGGTAATGGTAAATGGTAATAATATTACTTTTATTGAACAATATTAACAAAATGAGATTATTTTATAATTTTATTTTTATACACATTCTGCTCCTTTACGATTTCCTTCTTCTCTTCTTTCTATCAGAACTCCTCTCACTTTCTCGATTTTCTTTTTTTCTTATCCGCTGTTCACACGCAACAAAAGAAAAACTCCGAAGAAGAAAATCTTCAGAACAATTTCATTAAAATATGTAAATGACTTTTCTGGGTAATCACACGCAACAAAAGAAAAACTCCGAAGAAGAAAATCTTCAGAACAATTTCATTAAAATATGTAAATGACTTTTCTGGATAAAAAAAAGAAAAGCTCTAATCGACATTTCCTGATTATTTGGAAAAATATTGGATATTTGGATTACAAAGGAGAAAAAAGTTAAATCTCATTTAGATTCCTGCTCTGCTGCCAACGATTACGGGGAAGTTTTTCAAGCTTTCACCGAATTCCAGACAAAGAACTTCTGACTTCTTTAGTCAACAAACTTATGCAAATTGCGAATAATGCTCTCAGAACTTCCAAGTCAGTAGTCAAGAGTTAAGATTTTTTAACTTCATGAGTCTTCCGGGAAATTGGAAAAAAAAGAAGTTCCAACAGAATTGCGGAAACTATCAGTAAAAACTACTGGTGGAGTGAATTTGACTGGTTCTTCTTTAGGTTTTATTCTTAGATAGGGGAATTTCAATTTTGCGGAATTTAAGAAATCAACAAACTTATGCAAATTGCGAATAATGCTCTCAGAACTTCCAAGTCAGTAGTCAAGAGATAAGATTTTTTAACTTCATGGGTCTTCCGGGAAATTGGAAAAAAAAGAAGTTCCAATAGAATTGCGGAAACTATCAGTAAAAAACTACTGGTGGAGTGAATTTGACTGGTTCTTCTTTAAGTTTTATTCTTAGATAGGGGAATTTCAATTTTGCGGAATTTGCAAACATTGTCAGTAGGGATTTGTAAGGGTTTGCTGTGATTGAAACAGAATAACAGATTTACAAATAGTTGCGAGGAGGAGGAGGGAGATGGAGAGAGAAGAGGAAATGGAGGAAATTCTGATGGAAAAAAAAAAGAATGAAAAGGAACGCTAAGAAATAAAATCATGATTTCTAAGTATTGTAAGTGGAAAAAACTAAAGCAGCGTTTACACTTTGATTCTACGTAACATGTAGATTTTAATAATTAAATTGTATATGTAAATAACAGATTTACAAATAGTTGCGAGGAGGAGGAGGGAGATGGAGAGAGAAGAGGAAATGGAGGAAATTCTGATGGTATCAGTAAAAACTACTGGTGGAGTGAATTTGACTGGTTCTTCTTTAGGTTTTATTCTTAGATAGGGGAATTTCAATTTTGCGGAATTCGCAAACATTGTCAGTAGGGATTTGTAAGGGTTTGCTGTGATTGAAACAGAATAACAGATTTACAAATAGTTGCGAGGAGGAGGAGGGAGATGGAGAGAGAAGAGGAAATGGAGGAAATTCTGATGGAAAAAAAAAGAAGGACAAGGAACGCTAAGAAATAAAATCATGATTTCTGCTGTGATTGAAACAGAATAACAGATTTACAAATAGTTGCGAGGAGGAGGAGGAGGAGGAGGAGGAGGAGGAGGAGGAGGGAGATGGAGAGAGAAAAGGAAATGGAGGAAATTCTGATGAAAAAAAAAGAGGAAAAGGAACGATTGAAATCGTTTAAAATCAAACGATTAAAATCATGATTTCTATTGTAGGTAAGTGGAAAAAACTAAAGCAGCGTTTACACTTTGATTCTACGTAACATGTAGATTTTAATAATTAAATTGTATATGTAGACTTTAATATGGTGATGGTGATTTTAATAATTATTGGACCTTTGACGGCTTAACACACTAGCGTACAACAAAACCCAGCTGATTTAAAAGGTAATAATTTAACTGGAAAATATTTCACAAAATTAAATTAACATAATTATTTGCTTTGTACATAGTATACAGGAAGAAACAAAAATCCTTTTCGTATCTTGCCCTTTGCTCTTACATGAAAGAGAAAGCACCTTTTCAGTTTCCAGTAGGTAGGTACCTACAAGTGTATCTAGGGTATACCTACCTATACCTACATCTACCTACCTACAAGTGTATCTAGACCGCTGACGTGTGTACACAAGCAGAACAACTCGAGTACCAGGAGGGGATTCAAAATGGCGGCGCGAAAAACGTTTTCTCGCGTTCACAGAAGTGTTGTAATTAATGCACGTTGCATGAGGCACAGCACTTTGTGAGTAATTACAAAAAAGTGATTTTTAGCCCATGGTCTGTACGTATGTATGTACGTACGTACAACAAAACCCAGCTGATTTAAAAGGTAATAATTTAACTGGAAAATATTTCACAAAATTAAATTAACATAATTATTTGCTTTGTACATAATATACAGGTATTTTTTTTTAGCTAAGTACTACTAAGTACCAATCTACCAACATACCTACGTATAGTAATATTAGGTACAAAGTACCAACATCAGCACTTTGTGAGTAATTAAATTTGTACTCCTTGTAATACTGTATGCAGGTATTACAACTCAGTCACGGATGGCAGGGTAAATACTAGCGGGCACAGTTATTTCAGTGGTAAAGCGCTTCCTTGTCATAAAACTTAAAATTAGACCTCGCGTCGTTCGTTCATGTAAGCCGCCACTGACGACATACGGATTACTTGAGCTTACACGTAAAATTTGAGCTATGGACAAGTGTGTATTTTCCATTATGCTGCAGTGGTCGCATAATTTAGCAGGTTAGGTGACTGAAACAGTTCTAGTAGTTATTGGTAAACATACCCACTTTGGACGCTAAAGTTCCAATTTATGAAAATGGTTATGGCCATTTGACACGGGAGTGAACAATGTTAGTACAAGAATTATAATTACCCTCATTATCACCTAACAGGGTGACCATGGAACGAAGTGAATTCCAACTTTCGGCTCTTTTTTTAAAGAGGTTTGATAGAGGGAACTGTAAGGTCTTATCGTCCCGAAAGAGAAGAGAGAAGGAAGACAGGATAGGAGAAAGCCAGCCGTTCCGAGAACAAGATATTTACTTTAGTTCGCCTCTTTGTCTCACTGTAACTCTTAAGAGAATTTGGAAATGTTTTAAAACCTAAAAGACATTTGCTGATTAGATTTCGGGACGGGACCTTTGGAGCCTTTTCCGAATGAATTTCACAGTTCCATGGAACAACCATTAAAATTATACCTTCCTAAGCTATAAGTATAAGAGATTTCGAAAATAGAGGTTAGCGTGCTAATTGTACACACTTGTTACCATTAAAAAACATTAGCTCCGTTATAAATTTGGTAACGTCGCATTACAAGTTACTGTAAATAGAAGTTATTTTAAGTTAACCAAGTCAAGGGTAAAAGTACAGGAGTATAAATAAAAAATGCCACCAAAAGGTAACATGTTTAGTTACAATAGTGAAGAAAATCTTGCGTGGTTTAGGACATCTTCTGTTCCAAGGAATTCAGTTTTTTTTTCGACAGTAGTGCTAGCGTTAAGTCGCGAGATTGATTCCTTTCTGCGGCGGATTTTATCAACAGATAAGGTTTGTTCATGAACCGTCTTTCTCCTATCCTGTCTTTGTTCTCTCTTCGTTTTCTGGACGATAAGACCTTAGCATTTACACATTTTAAATCATGATACCACTGACAAAGGAACCATAAAGAGGGAGGTAACGTCGCATTACAAGTTACTGTAAATAGAAGTTATTTTAAGTTAACCAAGTCAAGGGTAAAAGTACAGGAGTATAAATAAAAAAAAATGCCACCAAAAGGTAACATGTTTAGTTACAATAGCGGAGAAAATCTAGCGTGGTTTAGGACATCTTCTGTTCCAAGGAATTCAGTTTTTTTTCGACAGTAGTGCTAGCGTTAAGTCGCGAGATTGATTCCTTTCTGCGGCGGATTTTAACAGTCAAGGTTCATGAACGGTCTTTCTCCTATCCTGTCTTTCTTCTCTCTTCGTTTTCTGGACGATAAGACCTTAGCAGTTACACATTTTAAATCATGGTACCACCGACCATGGAACCATAAAGAGGGTTTCAATGGCCTGAAGATGCTCTTTGTTCTTTAACCCATTAAAAGTTTCGCGCAAAGTTCTTCCCCGCACGTGTGCATAAATATTGCAACCACATGAACTCACGGTGCACTGTGTGGTGTAGGTATGTATGTGTATTGTTAAAAGTTTGATTTTTATATTATCCAACTTATCTAAACTTTGGGGTACAAATATTGTACGTGTCGCGTCGACTCCTAAATTATGCAATTTTACAAACTTTGCTCATATGATTTTTACTTTGCTTATATAGGAAGGAAAGTAATGTAATCGGGTCAAAATTTCGATGGTCAGTTTTTAGTGCCAAAACACGTTTTGAGGTCCCTAGAGCTTAAATCCAAAATTTCAGCCATTGGTCCGTGTGTGTGTCTGTCTGTCTGTCTGTCTGTCTGTCTGTCTGTCTGTCTGTCTGTAAACAAAATATCTCGAGAACGGTAAGAGCTAAAGACTTGAAATTTGGTATGTAGATGTCAAATGTGACAAGGATGCGACACGAAACTTTTGGTTAGGATCGGTGCAACGGTTGGCGGAATTTTACCGCTTTTTGGCGGTTTTCGGTGTAATTTAAACAATATCTCGGGAACGGTATGAGCTAGAGACTTGAAATTTGGTATGTAGTTCACAAATGTGACAAGGATGCAACAAAAAATGCTTGGTTGAGATGGTTGCTGCGCTTGGCGGTATTTTGACCGCTCTTGGACAGATTTCGACCGTTTTTTGGCGGTTTTCAGCTCGGCGCAGACGTTTTTTGGCGGTTTTTCAGCATGAGCGATCGAGGGACGACTAAAACGGTTAGAGTGTATTGGTAAACAGTTCAGGGTAAAAGAACACTCAAATAAGCATCATTCAATAGGATAAGGAAAGTCGTGTGATGTTCACACCAGATTTTTTCCACTCGAGAAAAAAAAAATCCTTACATACATGTAACAAACAACAATTTCATTTACTATATCCACATTGTACAAGTGAAGAGCTTCGTAATTTGAATCCGTATTTGAAAATAAATGAAAGGGTCAAGGGCACGATAAATGCAGTAAGGGGATTTTCAGCCTTTTCCCAACAGGATAAATAAGGTGTTACTCCATCGATTCTATTCAATTAAGACATATCCATCTCCCATGAGAAGAAACAATGTTACCACAGAATGGAGATTCTATAGATGATGTTAACACAGAATACACACTCGTCTCAACACATGCAAATGAAACAAAAGGCATGAGACAATACGTACGCACGTGCCTGTTAAACCTATTATATACAACTCGTATAACCTATTATCTATCTCGAGAACCACAACACCTAGTTATTATATATATGTACTCGTATAACCTACTCGTGCTCGTTAGCTTGTAGTACTCAATCTAGTATATGCAACCTGCATACTGCATACACTTGGCACATGTAAAGGAAGATAACACTCTTGTAAAGGAAGATAGCACTCTTGTAAAAGAATATAACACTCTTGTATGAGTTAGATGGGGTCGAGTGCATTTTGAACAGCAACATGTCTTTTGATAATACTATTAGGTTTTATGTATTCAACTCTTGTAAAGGAAGATAACACTCTTGTAAAGGAAGATAGCACTCTTGTAAAGGAAGATAACACTCTTGTAAAGGAAGATAGCACTCTTGTAAAGGAAGATAACACTCTTGTAAAGGAAGATAGCACTCTTGTAAAGGAAGATAACACTCTTGTAAAGGAAGATAGCACTCTTGTAAAGGAAGATAACACTCTTGTAAAGGAAGATAGCACTCTTGTAAAGGAAGATAACACTCTTGTAAAGGAAGATAGCACTCTTGTAAAGGAAGATAACACTCTTGTAAAGGAAGATAGCACTCTTGTAAAGGAAGATAACACTCTTGTATGAGTTAGATGGGGTCGAGTGCATTTTGAACAGCAACATGTCTTTTGACAATACTATTAGGTTTTATGCTGTGTGTGTCAAATATGTAAAATACTTGATTGAATACTCGGTAACTTTGTGAAGGTCCATTCTAACTGTTGGGTTGTATTGACACGAATGCCAATAAAAAGTGAAGAAGGTATTTGTTTCAATAAATATGTAAGACCTTCAGACCTTGTTTAGACTGCGAGAATAAAGGGACTTTTCAGACTCATTCTGGCAGTATAGCAAGGTATATTCTAGTCTAGTCTAGTGTCTATTAGTTGCCAGCGTGTGGCACGTTGAATGCACCAGTTATGGATCACTGAAGGTGAGTAACGTTGTGTTTGGTTGGTATCTGGATAGGTGACAATTTGGGCTATTGCTGTTGGCCTTTCCCGGCCTCACTCTGGCTGGATGATGTCATGTGAGGAGGGTGGCTTATGGCTGAATGGAGGGTGTAAATAGATGCCACTTTACCAAACGTTAGTAGTTCTTCTTCTTCTTCTTCTTCTCCTCCTCCATGTACTATAGTTAGTAGTTCTTTTTTCACCATGTTTTGCGACGAAAATTGAAATTCGTGTCCGTACTTTTATAATCTTTTGAGGTAGGACAACCATAGAGAGCGTGGCACTAAAAACTGACCATCGAAATTTTGACCCGATTACATTACTTTCCTTCCTATAGGATAAGGAAAGTAATAATAATAATAATAATAATGATGATCAGTTTTTTGGTCATATTTTGGTTTCCGAATAGTGGTTTGTCTACAATCTACTTGGTATTAACGACTTACCCTTTTCCAACATTATTGAGTACGTATGTATAATTATTCTGGTTTGAGACTTCAAGAGTGATAGTTGTTCTTATTCTATTCTATTCCATTGTACTCTATTCTATAGGTCTTACCTCTCCCACCATTGCGAGAAGAAGGATATTTCCGACCAGATGAATGTCATGTTCGGATGTTGCACTAGTTTCTCTACCATATTGTTCAGTATCATCCTGGTTTGAGAGTGGTAGTAGCTTTCGAATGTCTTCAGCCAGCCGGGGTCGTTGTGTGAGTGAGGTACGAGGAACACCTGAGGAAGAGAGAGAAGATGGCTTCAATGGTCGGCACCCAATTCTGGGTTTAAATTTGGCTTAAGTTAAACTATTACTTTCTATTACTACAAATGATAGTCGGAGGCAAAATCTGGATTTAAAAATGGTTTAAGGTAAACTATTGAATCCATTTCCGAGACTACAATCTCAGTATCAAATTATTTTCAGATAAATTTACTAGATTTCAGATAAATTTACTAGATTCAATTTGAGTGCATCATTTTTAACTTCAGATTAGAATTTAACCATTCAGAAATCAGTTGTCTAATTTAAATTCACATGGTAATCTTGGCAATCGGATTGATTGATTTTAAACTTTTTAGCCAATCAAATTGCTTGTCAAGCATTGTTTAGTCCAATAGTTCAACCAAGTTTAACCCCAGATTGTGGTAAAAACCATTGTGTGATAATTATGTACTATAGTTAGTAGTTCTTTTTTCACCATGTTTTGCGACAAAAATTGAAATTCGTGTCTGTACTTTTATAATCTTTTGAGGTAGGACAACTATAGAGAGCGTATGGCTCCCATCAATTTGTCGCCATCTGTTACTATTTGGGCTGTGGTGTTGAAACAGAAAACCCCTACCATTACCACATAGACACAGTTTTCTCTTCACATTATAAACTCAGTCGAAATCCGTGTAACATTTTGTGAGTACGGGACAAAGGGAAAAGGCCTTTTACAGGTTATAGCTGAGGAGAGAGGGAAAAAACCCAGTCCTTTCACAGGTTATAGCAGGATGAAAAAGTCCGACCTGAATACAATATTAAGAGAGAGAGGTGCAAAGTTACTCGTAAAGTGGTGATAGCAAAAACTTTGCACCCAGCTGAAAAACGCACAAAGAATAGAATAGCTTCCATGTGTTGAGGGATACAATAGGTTTAGAAACTTGAACTTTACGTGGCCACAGCAGATTGCACAATACTCTCCGAGGAAAAATAGAAGTTGACTTTTTCTGTTACTGTTTGGGCTGTGGTGTTGAAACAGAAAACCCCTACCATTACCACATAGACACAGTTTTCTCTTCACATTATAAACTCAGTCGAAATCCGTGTAACATTTTGTGAGTACGGGACAAAGGGAAAAGGCCTTTTACAGGTTATAGCTGAGGAGAGAGGGAAAAAGCCCAGTCCTTTCACAGGCTATAGCAGGATGAAAAAGTCCGACTTGAATACAATATTAAGAGAGAGAGAGAGAGAGAGAGAGAGGTGCAAAGTTACTCGTAAAGTGGCGATAGCAAAAACTTTGCACCCAGCTTTCAGCTTTGTTCCCCTTTTTTTTTTCTTTTTTTTTTTTTTTTTTTTTTTCTTTCGCCTCCTTCTTCTTTCTTGGTTTTCTCACAATTTCACAATGTTGTAGGTATGTGATAGTATGTTGTACCAGGATGAAAAATGTTGCGTTTTTATTTTTATTTAAACAAATGATAATGTTTTTAACTTTGTGTGTTTGCTGTGTTGTTATTTTCATACGTTTTAATGTTCGTATGTGTAGTTTTTTCCCCTCGTGTCAACTTATTTTCCTTTTCCGTCTTTATTTCGTTTGATAAAAATCCCAGTCTTGCAGAACGTTTTACTTTTTTTTTGTAAATGGATAGCTCGGGTCACGCTAGAAATCTCATCCAAAGACCCTCCTAGAGAGAAGGAAAAAAAAAACATTCCCAATTGAGTGAAAACTGATATGTTCATTCCGTCCTAAAAGTAGAACAACCGATGGTTTTTAATCTAGCAGAAAGCAATCTGAGGGTGAACAGAGCTCTCTGTACATAAACTTTCATCAATAACCTACATATTCTTAACGTTTGAATCCCACCCAGCTTATAGGGTGTTTCGGAAAAAATTGCCCAAGATAAGCTGGGCTTTTCTTCTGGATTTTTTTTTACAAATTCTCCTGAGACTGGCTTGAGCTCTCTGTACATAAACTTTCATCAATAACCTACATATTCTTAACGTTTGAATCCCACCCAGCTTATAGGGTGTTTCGGAAAAAATGGCCCAAGATAAGCTGGGCTTTTCTTCTGGATTTTTTTTTTTTTTTACAAATTCTCCTGAAACTGGCTGTTGCATTTCTGCATATTTCAACTCCCGAAGAACAAATGTCATACAAACATAATAAGTACGTATATAAAAATGACAAATAGCAACAGAGGAAAGACCTGTAAACTTTTTCCGCCACACATGGTCAGTTTTTCCTGAACGGGATATAGGGCAAAACTGAATGTAAGTAAATGGCCCTACAGACACCTTGAATAGAGAAAGCGTATCTTTCTCATAGAATTCAAACAAAGTTATCCGTAATCCTGGACTAAAACCAAGATATCCTCGACTAAAATCAGATCAGCACTTTGTGAGTAATTAAATTTGTACTCCTTGTAATACTGTATGCAGGTATTACAACTCAGTCACGGATGGCAGGGTAAATACTATGCGGGTGCGGTTATTCCAGTGGTAAAGCGCTTCCTTGTCATTCAGAAGGTCCCAGGTTCGATGTCTACCTTCGACAAAAATTGTACCTACTCTTTTTTCGATTGCAAAAAAATTAACGGGTTACATTCTGGTGTTTTCGTGTTGACTCAACACCTAAATGGATAGTTCTCTCACCCATCTGATGGTATACTGAGAAACAGATCACACAAGTCTAATGTAGCAGAAACAACAACATCAAGTTGAAACTTAAAATTAGACCTCGCGTCGTTCGTTCATGTAAGTCGCCACTGACGACATACGGATTACTTGAGCTTACCTACACGTAAAATTTAAGCTATGGACAAGCCAAATGTAATCCCCTCTACGTCTATGGGCAAAATAATTATGCATAGGCCTTTAACAATAGGGCCAAATTCGTGACTTATGAAATGTTTAATTGCCTACCTCAAAAATTTGAATTTTACATAGGTACTTTCATTTTTAGTTTTATTATTTTTTATTAAAAAAAAAAAAAAAAACATGATGTGGATCCAAAATCAGTCCAAATCAACTCAATTCTCAATTAATTTTCCTTCAATGTTCAATCGATGTCGGGACGTTGGTGTGA
>NW_007378007.1:0-16118 GCF_000475195.1 Diaphorina citri | reverse complement strand
AAAATCGGTCGAAATCTGTCCAAAAGCGGTCAAAATACCGCCAAGCGCAGCACCCATCTCAACCAAACGTTTTGTGTTGCATTTTTGTCACATTTGTGAACTACATACCAAATTTCAAGTCTTTAGCTTATACCGTTCCCGAGATATTGTTAAATTACACCAAAAAAAGGCAAAAAGCGGTAAAATGCCGCCAACCGTTGCACCGATCTTAACCAAAAGTTTCGTGTCGCATCTTTGTCACATTTGACATCTACATACCAAATTTCAAGTCTCTAGACAGACAGACAGACAGACAGACACACAGACAGACAGACACACACACGGACCAATGGCTGAAACTTTGTATTTAGGCTCTAGGGACCTCAAAACGTGTTTTGGCACTAAAAACTGACCATCGAAATTTTGACCCGATTACATTACTTTCCTTCCTATAGGATAAGGAAAGTAAAAAAACATTTTCTGTCGTACCCTATGAAGAAGAAATCCCCTTTTTTTACGTTCTTTTGGATATAACATTTCCGTTTGTTTGTATGTTTCATTTGTTTGTTTGTTTGTTGGGTCATATGTAAGTTTGGACGTACTTTAAACAGGGTCGATCGCTTTGGAACTTTTGAAAGATAAAGGGACTTTGACAGTTAGAAAAAAAAAAAAGCGTTCGCTTTGGAACTTTTGAAAAAAAAAGGGACTTTGACAGTTAAAAAAAAAAAAAAAAAAAAAAAAACAACAACTTTGTGCAGTTGGTGCATTTATTTTTCACAAATAAGAGGCTTTTTCTATTCTAGTCTGCTGGAGAGAGCTAAGAGAGGGAGGGAGGCAGAGAGGGGGAGAAAGAGAGGAAAAAGGCCTTTTTAAACCGTTCTGGTACTTCTGGTACTCATATTTCGATAAGTATACAACAGTAGGCATTTTACTATTTTACAAGTACCTCTTACTTTTACAAAAGCACTACAAACACATTTTTGCTGAATATTTTGTTTAATTCAACTCAAAAGCAGAAAATAAATAAATAGGGAAAAAATATTTTTTTTCAACACACCAGCAAAAAAAGGTATTTTCGGTAACCAGGTCGTCAGCCGTAAAATAACGCTGACCGAAAAAGTGGGACTAAATAAAGAGGCCTTTTGTCGCCTTTGTCCTTAAAAAGGGTATGGCATTGTCCTAACCACCTAACTTAACCTCTAACTTCCCACAAAATAAAAGATTTGTAAATTTCACGATTTTAAAGAGGGATAAAGAGGAAAGAGGGAAGGAAAAGAAATGAGAAGAGGGAGAAAAAGGGAATTAGAGAAAAGAAAAGGAAAACGGGAAAATTTCACTTGTTTCACTCCAATTCCGACATACCAGTTCTTCCCCCTCCTTGTTTCACGATTTTAAAGAGGGATAAAGAGGAAAGAGGGAAGGAAAAGAAATGAGAAGAGGGAGAAAAAGGGAATTAGAGAAAAGAAAAGGGAAAAGGGAAAATTTCGCTTGTTTCACTCCAATTCCGACATACCAGTTTTTCCCCCTCCTTGTAAAAAAAAAAAATATTTTTCTAATTTCCCTGGTTGGGAGACCTTTCTTTGCCACAATAGGGAATTTAGAGAGGGGAGGAAATAACAAGGGAGGGAAGGAGGGAGGAAAAAAACATTATTATTATTATTATTATTATTATTATTATTTTTTTTTCGAGGTTCACCATCGTCTGAAACTTTCTTCCCAACTTTTACAAAATAATAACCAACCAGAACGTAGAATGCGAAAATTTCCAAGAGGTTTTGAGGTTGATGGGCTAAGTGCTCCAAAGTTCTCATATTATCACTGAACTTTGCTTTCATCTGTTTAGAAAGTTATTAATTACTATCCTACTCGGTATCTCCTATTTACTCAAAGACTTAAGTTCAAGGATAGGTTAATCTCGGAGAAAAAAGTTAGGAAAAGTTTTATGTTCCTGGCGGTTGCTAGAGAAGTGGTAGTAACGAGAAGAGTTTCAGCTTTGTTTGAGAGGTAGACTGGAGATCAGTGGTGGCAGATGAAATGATGAGAAATGTTCGATGTTCGTGTCATTTTTGTCAGTCAGAAGATCAGAGCCGAGTTTTTGCAAAGGTGTCCCAGCGCGCAGGTGTGTACGCACTTTAAAATGATACAATGTGACTACTTTCTCAAGACATAAGGAAACAAATAGTGTCTTTGGAAGAAAAGGTAGATTCTTACAGATACAGGACAAATAGTTTTATGTTCCTGGCGGTTGCTAGAGAAGTGGTAGTAACGAGAAGAGTTTCAGCTTTGTTTGAGAGGTAGACTGGAGATCAGTGGTGACAGATGAGATGATAAAAAATGTTCGCTGTTCGTGTCATTTTTGTCAAAATTAGAAGATCAGACCCGCGTTTCTGCAAAGGTGTCCCAGCGCGCAGGTGTGTACGCACCTTAAAATGATACAATGTGACTACTTTCTCAAGACATAAGGAAACAAATTGTGTCTTTGGAAGAAAAGGTAGATTCTTACAGATACAGGACAAATGAAAGACTGGAAAACGTTCGATAGTAGGTACACTGCGAGAGTAAACACAAAGGAAAAATTGAGGAAACCAGTGAGTACTAAAAGACAATGAATGAATGAATGAATGAATGAATGAATGAATGAATGAAACGTTCGATAGTAGGTACACTGCGAGAGTAAACACAAAGGAAAAATTGAGGAAACCAGTGAGTACTAAAAGACAATGAATGAATGAGGAAACGAAACAAGTAATCTACATTCTACAGAATAGAGAACTCCTCCGTTCAATTCCTAGAGTCAACAAAAAATTCATTTCCAAGGCCGACAACAGCGTCAAGGGAAAAAACAATTTCAAAGTGATAATTCCTGTGGTGTTCTTGTGTTGACACAGACACAAAATGTGCCCAGAGATGGATTTAAAAAGATCCACTTTTTAAAATCCATCTCACTAAAGAATTTCCCTTTTGAGATAAAATGCAAAAGCTTGAGATGAGAAATTCCATTGAAAAAAAAAAAAATCTCGATAGGGCTTATTTATGTATATTTGCGACGCTTAAGTTTGCAAAATCTTCAAGACAGGCACTGAAAAATAAGGAACGTTAAAAAAGCGGATTTTCTTTTACGTTTTTGCGCTACAGATAAGAACAAAGAAAAGACACGAAACACATTAAAAATTCACGGATTTTTTTCTCTCCTCTTTGTAAAGCCGTGCAAAATTTATAGAAAACTAAATCTGCGATAGAAAAAAAAGCTGAACCTAAAAGAAATTAAAATGCGAGCATAAAAATAATAAAAAAAAGACAAACTTTAGAGGATTCAAAAGAAATAAAACCCTAATGATAAAGAAAAGTAAGGAAGATTTAAATGTTAAAAAGGAAGAATAATAAAAAGCAAGAATAGGTATTCTTTTGCATTAGTCGTAATGGGTGAAATGGATAGTCGATATTCAGGGGTTTTCCATCCCTGATGGAAAAATATTTTCAGGAAAAAAGATCAGTAGAAATTTCAGGAGAGAATATTTTTAGAAGAGTGGTTCAACAAGTCAATATGTCATCTGTGGATCTTTTCGAAGCAGCAGCTTCCAAAATCAAGATTGCCACACCTTCGAAATGCAAGAAGGAGAATCAAACTGTAGATATTAAACATGTATTGACATTAATGCAAAAGTAGCTTCTAAAATGAGTGAAGGAAGACCGAATCTAGCAGACCAAGTGAAGAAAGAACAAACTCCAGAGCTTCAAAACTCGGCAAGTCACAGGTATTCTTTTGCATTAGTCGTAATGGGTGAAATGGATAGTCGATATTCAGGGGTTTTCCATCCCTGATGGAAAAATATTTTCAGGACAAAAGATCAGTAAAAATTTCAGGAGAGAATATTTTTAGGAGAGCGCAGCAAGAATAGGTATTCTTTTGCATTAGTCGTAATGGGTGAAATGGATAGTCGATATTCAGGGGTTTTCCATCCCTGATGGAAAAATAATTTCAGGAAAAAAGATCAGTAGAAATTTCAGGAGAGAATATTTTTAGGAGAGTGGTTCAACAAGTCAATATGTCATCTGTGGATCTTTTCGAAGCAGCAGCTTCCAAAATCAAGATTGCCACACCTTCGAAATGCAAGAAGGAGAATCAATCTGTAGATATTAAACACGTATTGACATTTATGCAAAAGTAGCTTCTAAAATGAGTGAAGGGAGACCGAATCTAGCAGACCAAGTGAAGAAAGAACAAACTCCAGAGCTTCAAAACTCGGCAAGTCGGAAGTTTATGCCTTCAAGTAGAACTTAAAACCATCAACATAATCCGCTGTTCACACGCAACAAAAGAAAAACTCCGAAGAAGAAAATCTTCAGAACAATTTCATTAAAATATGTAAATGACTTTTCTGGATAAAAAAAGAAAAGCTCTAATCGACATTTCCTGATTATTTGGAAAAATATTGGATATTTGGATTACAAAGGAGAAAAAAGTTAAATCTCATTTAGATTCCTGCTCTGCTGCCAACGGTTACGGGGAAGTTTTTCAAGCTTTCACCGAATTCCAGACAACTTCTGAAAGAAATCAACAAACTTATGCAAATTGCGAATAATGCTCTCAGAACTTCCAAGTCAGTAGTCAAGAGATAAGATTTTTTAACTTCATGAGTCTTCCGGGAAATTGGAAAAAAAAGAAGTTCCAATAGAATTGCGGAAACTATCAGTAAAAACTACTGGTGGAGTGAATTTGACTGGTTCTTCTTTAAGTTTTATTCTTAGATAGGGGAATTTCAATTTTGCGGAATTCGCAAACATTGTCAGTAGGGATTTGTAAGGGTTTGCTGTGATTGAAACAGAATAACAGATTTACAAATAGTTGCGAGGAGGAGGAGGGAGATGGAGAGAGAAGAGGAAATGGAGGAAATTCTGATGGAAAAAAAAAGAAGGACAAGGAACGCTAAGAAATAAAATCATGATTTCTATTGTAAGTGGAAAAAACTAAAGCAGCGTTTACACTTTGATTCTACGTAACATGTAGATTTTAATAATTAAATTGTATATGTAGACTTTAATATGGTGATGGTGATTTTAATAATTATTGGACCTTTGACGGCTTAACACACTAGCGTACAACAAAACCCAGCTGATTTAAAAGGTAATAATTTAACTGGAAAATATTTCACAAAATTAAATTAACATAATTATTTGCTTTGTACATAGTATACAGGTATTTTTTACTTTCTATTACTACAGTATAGCGGAGCTATACTAGTAATGAAAGTATTGCAATCGGTCCAAATTTTCAAAATCGGGAAATGGTTGGAAATATCCGTTTTGGGATCCCCTGATGTCAAAAAAGTGATTTTTAGCCCATGGTCTGTACGTAACGTACGTACGTACGTAACGTACGTACGTACGTAACGTACGTACGTACGTAACGTACGTACCTCTCTCTCTCTCTCTCTGTCTCTCTCTCTGTCTCTCTCTCTGTCTCTCTCTCTGTCTCTCTCTCTTTCTTTCTCTCTTTCTCTCTCTCCCTCTCTCTCAAAAAAAATCATCATCATCATCATCATCATCATCATCATCATCATCATCATCATCATCTCGTCTCTTCGGGAATACTAAACGGTGGACGTGGTTGATAGGGTGTTGGAAACAGCGGTAATCACATCGTGCAAATGCAACTTGAGCGCTGAATAACACATGTGAAGTTGGCAAGTCCAAGTGCAAATAGGAATCCTGTAGAGAAAGACAAGAATTTGGACTTTATTCATAAAATTTTCGTGGTTGACAAAAATTAACTTTAATATTTGCACTCTTTTATTTTGGCAATTTGATGTACAGTAAGTACAATATTAAGTTAGGTACCCTAATTTCAATCATACAATTATATCCCCTAATTTCCATCATAAAAGAGATACGGCTCTTGAACATTTTTTCCGACTTACTTTTTCCACACCCTGTTAAAGCTCTTGAACATTTTTTTTTCTCTCTTTTTTCTGTTTTTCGTTAGACTTTTTCCACGCCCTGTAAAACTTATCGTATCAAATGATGATGAATTATAAGTTACAACAGCACAGCAAAATGCCAGTGAAGAAATAAATGTGAATATACACAGAACTGTAATAATCACACGTCATGCAACACATTGGAAGGTAAGCAATAGAGCTAAAGGCATAACAAGTAGAGCTATACATCAAATTGCCGAAACGTGTAATAACAAGGATAATCATACGAGACATCTTCTGTACCCTTGTGTTTGAGTGTTACAGGATTGTAATTTATAGAACTTGATAACTACCTCAAAGATAATTGTCACCTAACAACTTACAATGAGTATTGGTGATACCAAGGACCAACGGGTGCACGAAATAGAACTCCTGAAATGGAAACCAATGAGACCATTATTTTCGATTTAATTTTATAGTCACTTTTTTATGTGGAAGCTCCATTCATTAATATAAGTAGTGCAGAAAACTGAGAAAACAATATAAGTTTCAATGGTAAATTTCTAATCCGCAATAAATGAATTGCAAGACTTGCAAAAACTCTCTTCTAAATTGATTTAGCTTCCTCTTCAGTGTGGAAAAAATCGTAAATATTATGAAAGGAAAAAAGTTCAAGTTTTCATCCAGTCGTCAATCACATTAAACATTACTTAACACCAAGTGCTTTAGAACAGCGTGGGAATAAAACAAAATTATATAAACCTTCTTACAACATAAACACACCTATCTATATTCAAGAACATACCTATACGAAAGCCGTTAAGAAAAACTTTTCCGGTACCGCCTTGTGCTTTTTCCCTGCGAAAGCGTTAGTATATTTGATGCTTTTTCCCTCTGGACTCATATAGGTTCAAGGAGTACATTAGGTTTAAACGGGGGAGGTAATAATGATCCCAGATTTTACGAGGGAAAAAATAAAAAATCATTTCTCTTTGCTCCTTCCTATTTCCCCCTAATTCTACCTTCCCCGTCCCTTCTAGAACGCAGACATTTCCCTCTTTCCTCCCAATATAGCCTGTTTCTTTCAGCTTGAACATGTTTGAGGCAATGCTCAAACTATGAGAAATGAGAACCAACTTTGTATGATGTTTGTATGTACATATTACAAGTCATAGGGTGAGAGTTTCGTCCTATTCTAAGAAATTTCTTTCAATGATGTCAATATAGGACAGAGTATGGAACAAATCTTAACAAAGTTAAAGACTTCCCTTTGATAGAGCTATGGTAGCTCTCTTATGCAAAGGCTGAAGTTGTAATGAATTCCTCCTTCAAAGAGGTGACGTTTGAAAACATGGCCTTTTCTCTCAGTAAATTGTAATCTTATCCTGTCAGACAATCCCGACTCCATTTCATCCCTGATGAGATTCCTGAAACGGAACAACTTTCTAAAACATATGTAACCTTTATTTCTTTAAATCCACTAATGGCTTATAATTAATTGCTAAATGTGTAATAAATAAATAAATAATAAAATAAATTGTAATCATTTCCCCTTGGTGAATTTTAACGTTACTTTTTCTCTCAGCAACTTATCGTTCCTAAAAATCTCAAGATAAAAGGGACAGAGTGTATTTTCCATTATGCTGCAGTGGTCGCATAATTTAGCAGGTTAGGTGACTGAAACAGTTCTAGTAGTTATTGGTAAACATACCCAGTTGGGACGCTAAAGTTCAAAAATATGAAAACGGTTATGGCCATTTGACACGGGAGTGAACAATGTTAGTACAAGAATTATAATTACCCTCATTATCACCTAACAGGGTGACCATGGAACGAAGTACGTTCCAACTTTCGGCTCTTTTTACTTTCCTTATCCTATAGGAAGGAAAGTAATGTAATCGGGTCAAAATTTCGATGGTCAGTTTTTAGTGTCAAAACACGTTTTGAGGTCCCTAGAGCCTAAATCCAAAGTTTCAGCCATTGGTCCGTGTGTCTGTCTGTAAAGAAAATATCTCGAGAACGGTAAGAGCTAGTTTTAAAGAGGTTTGATAGAAGGAACTGTAACTGTTAAGGTCTTATCGTCCCGAAAGAGAAGAGAGAAGGAAACAATATAGGAGAAAGCCAGCCGTTCCGAGAACAAGATATTTACTTTAGTTCGCCTCTTTGTTTCACTGTAACTCTTAAGAGAATTCGGAAATGTTTCAAAACCTAAAAGACATTTGCTGATTAGATTTCGGGACGTGACCTTTGGAGCCTTTTGCGAATGAATTTCACAGTTCCATGGAATAACCATTGAAATTATACCTTCCTAAGCTATAAGTATAGATATAAACCATCAAAATATTTAGTTACACATTATCAAATAAGTTGCCAAGAATTTTGACCCAAAACATAGTGCTTTTGAAAAACTTTTCACCCAAAACATAGTGCTAAGTGTGGTGATCTCGATGGTAAAATTATGGAGTGATTCAAGAAGGATTTCAAGTTTTCCTCCCACCCTGTTTCAAAGCACAAGTGACCAAATTAGCTTTAACTAGGTTCTTAACTTCATTAAATAGAAGTGACTTTTAGCTCCTAAAGCATGCAAAGTTCTCTTCCTTAATAATTACGCTTCCGTTCCCTCTTACCCCTACGGGATTCTACTTAAAATTGTCGTTTAATAACTTTTAAGTATTATAGGGCACTAGGCCATTAACAAGCAAAAACAATAACACTTGAGAACAATATACTTTTATTTTATTAGAATAATTGTTACTACTTTTATTACCATTATTATAGCATTTATAGCTGTTATGATTTTTAATGTTCGCAATAATTATAATAACCTTTTTATGTTATTGTTCTTTTTGCTGGAAGAATGGGGATGTCTTTTTTTAGCTTTTCTTAGGAAACATCGGGACTATAAATACGCCATTGTCGTCTTTCTGTATGGTTGACACTTTCTGCTTTGTTTGAATTTCCTGGTAATAGTAAATGCCAATCAAAGCTTTCCTGTTATTTTCCTCCCCTTTTCCTCTTTGCTGATATCTTGAAGCACTTCTTACTTCTATTTTATTCGGTCTGTCTGTTACTCTCAGTTCCTGTCTTTTCCTTCATTCTCTTCCTCCCTTTTACTCTCTAGTCTTTCTCCTCCTAGTCCTCTCTCTCTCTCCCTCCTTCTCTTTATAGAGCCCCCCTCCTATATCTCTCCCTTTTACATTCCACTCTCACAAATTCACTTTCTATCTTTGTCCCCTCTCTCCGCTCTGTTTACATCCCACTCGTTCTCTCCTCTTTCACCGCTGTTATTCTATTAAGGTATTTGTATGGGAGAGAGAATTTAAAATTTTCGGGAAAATCTAATAATCAGATTTCGTAAATTTCTCTCCCTCCCCTTCTTTCTACTCTTGTCTTTTCTCTTTCCCCTCTTCTTCTCTCGCGTTTGCTTCACTGGTATCCTTCCTGAACCTTTACATTTCAATTTACATCATCACAGTTCATTAGTTCTCTCCTTCTCCTTCTCCTCCTCCTCCTCTTGCTCTTCCTAAAATCTTCCACCTTCCTGTCGTCCGCTTTCTTGTCCTCTTTTCACCGCTCATAATCCCCTTTCTTTTTTCCTTCTTCCCCTTTCACCTTTTCTTTCGCCCCCTCCTCTATTTTCTCCTCCCTTATTTCTCCGTCTCCCCCCTTCCGAAACCCTCTCTTTCTTTACCCAACACATTTGCCCTACTCCTCCTCTTTCTCTTCTTTCCTCTACTTCTTCTCCTATTTTAATTTCATCCTTTTCTACTTCTCCCTTCATTCTTCCTTTCCTTCTTTGTTTCACCACTTATCAATATTTCACCAACAGTTCCTTTCCTCACGGTAAGTCTTTTCAACCCTTTTCCTTTCCATACTTTTTCCTGTAAATGAAGATAACACTCTTGTAAAGGAAGATAACACTCTTGTAAAGGAAGATAGCACTCTTGTAAAGGAAGATAACACTCTTGTATGAGTTAGATGGGGTCGAGTGCATTTTGAACAGCAACATGTCTTTTGACAATACTATTAGGTTTTATGCTGTGTGTGTCAAATATGTAAAATACTTGATTGAATACTCGGTAACTTTGTGAAGGTCCATTCTAACTATTGGGTTGTATTGACACGAATGCCAATAAAAAGTGAAGAAGGTATTTGTTTCAATAAATATGTAAAATTTTCAGACCTTGTTTAGACTGCGAGAATAAAGGGACTTTTCAGACTCATTCTGGCAAGGTATGTTCTAGTGTCTATTCTATTAGTTGCCAGCGTGTGGCACGTTGAATGCACCAGTTATGGATCACTGAAGGTGAGTAACTTCACACATGGTTGGTATCCGAATGGGTGACAATCTGGGCTATCGCGTGCTGTTGGCTTTTCCCGGCCTCACTCAGGCTGGACGATGTCATGTGAGGAGGGTGGCTTATGGCCGAATGGAGGTTTATGTTTCCTATCCCGTCACTAAACGTTAGCAGTTCTTCTTCTTCTTCTTCTTCTTCTTCTTCTTCTTCTTCTTCTTCTTCTCCTCCTACTCCTCCTCCTCCATCTTTTTTTATTTTCCTTGGTCTCCATCTTCTTCTTCTCTTTTTTTTTCTCCTCGCCTTCTTCTTCTTTCTTGGTTTTCTTACAATTTCACAATGTTGTATGTGATAGTATGTTGTACCAGGATGAAAAATGTTGCGTTTTTATTTTTATTTAAACAAATGATAAATGATAATGTTTTTAAACTTGTGTGTTTGCTGTGTTGTTATTTTTTGAAGGTGAGTAACTTCACACATGGTTGGTATCCGAATGGGTGACAATCTGGGCTATCGCGTGCTGTTGGCTTTTCCCGGCCTCACTCTGGCTGGATGATGTCATGTGAGGAGGGTGGCTTATGGCTGAATGGAGGTTTATGTTTCCTATCCCGTCACTAAACGCTAGCAGTTCTTCTTCTTCTTCTTCTTCTTCTTCTTCTTCTTCTTCTTCTTCTTCTTCTCCTCCTCCTCCTCCTCCTTTTTTTCTTTTTCTTGGTCTCCATCTTTTTCTTCTCCTCCTTCTTCTTTCTTGGTTTTCTCACAATTTCACAATGTTGTATGTGATAGTATGTTGTACCAGGATGAAAAATGTTGCGTTCTTATTTTTATTTAAACAAATGATAAATGATAATGTTTTTAACTTTGTGTGTTTGCTGTGTTGTTATTTTTATACGTTTTAATGTTCGTATGTGTTGTAAGAAATTAAGATTTATAAGGCACGAAAAACTGGGAATGCAGACTTGGCCTTTATTTTCTGATCTCACCACTTTTATAGGCCGACATTATTGGATAGGATCAATATTTCACGAACAGTTTGTTTCCTCTCTGTCTTTTCAACCCTTTTCCTTTCCATACTTTTTCCTTTACTCTCCCACCTGACAATGTTTCTCTCTCTTGCTCTCCCCCCCCCTCTTACTCCCTCTCTCTCTCTCTCTTACTCTCTCTCCTTCTTACTCCCTCTCTCTCTCTCCCTCTTACTCCCTCTCCCTCTTACTCCCTCTCTCTCTCTCCCTCTTACACTCTCTTTATCTCTCTCCCTCTTACTCCCTCTCTCTCCCTCTTACTCTCTCTCTCCCTCTTACTCTCTCTCCCTCTTACTCTCTCTCTCTCTCTCTCTCTCCCTCTCCCTCTTTATCTCTCTCCCTCTTTATCTCTCTCTCCCTCTTACTCCCTCTCTCTCTCCCTACTTCCTCTTTATCTTCCTCTCCTTCTCTCTCTTTAGACGCAATTTGTCTTCTTCGAGACAAAGTTTTCGCGGAAAACAAGCAAATTTCATGCTCTAATTGCATATTGATTGAACGTAAATCTGAATCTTGTTCTCTCTCTTTAGACGCAATTTGTCTTCTTCGAGACAAAGTTTTCGCGGAAAACAAGCAATTTTCATGCTCTAATTGCATATTGATTAAACGTAAATCTGAATCTTGACAAGCTCCAGAAAAGGACTTCAACGTTCGAGTTTAATTTAACGGGAGAAATTAGGACACATTTATCAGAAAATGGGACAAACATGTAGATCAGAAATAAGGAGAAATTTCTCAGAAAATGGGACAAATATGTAGTTCAGAAATAAGGAGAAATTTCTCAGAAAATGGGACAAATATGTAGATCAGAAATAAGGAGAAATTTCTCAGAAAATGGGACAATTATTCTCTCTCTTTAGACGCAATTTGTCTTCTTCGAGACAAAGTTTTCGCGGAAAACAAGCAATTTTCATGCTCTAATTGCATATTGATTGAACGTAAATCTGAATCTTAACAAGCTCCAGAAAAAGGACTTCAACGTTCGAGTTTAATTTAACGGGAGAAATTAGGACACATTTATCAGAAAATGGGACAAATATGTAGATCAGAAATAAGGAGAAATTTCTCAGAAAATGGGACAAATGTGTAGATCAGAAATAAGGAGAAATTTCTCAGAAAATGGGACAAATATGTAGATCAGAAATAAGGAGAAATTTCTCAGAAATGGGACAAATGTGTCATAAATGAGAAATTTCTCCGAAAACGGGACAGATGTCTGAGAAATTAGGACACATTTATCAGAAAATGGGACAAATATGTAGATCAGAAATAAGGAGAAATTTCTCAGAAAATGGGACAAATGTGTCATAAATGAGAAATTTCTCAGAAAACGGGACAGGTGTCTTTGAAAACGGGATATCTCAGGAATTGGGAGACAACTGCAAAGGTTGGATGGTTGGTTCACTTTGATGGCGATTGACACGTAATAGATTGCGTTGTCCTCGTTTTCCATTTTTATACACATTCTGCTCCTTTACGATTTCCTTCTTCTCTTCTTTCTACCAGAACCCCTCTCACTTTCTCGATTTTCTTTCTTTTCCTTCTGGGTTTACATCCATTCTTCTTTTTCTTCTCCTTCTTTATCCACCTAGTAATCCTCTCCCTACCCATCTTGCTCCTCTCCCAAATCCTTTTCTCTTCCTCCATTTCCTTCCTCATCCATTTCTTTCTTTTTCTCTTCCTTCTCTCTCTTTCCATCCTTCTACTTCCCCCCAAATCCTTTCTCATCGCCTCCATTTCCTTTCGTCTTCTTTTTTCCTTCCTTTTTTTTTTTTTTTTGTCGATGGATAGCTTGGGTCACGCAAGAAATCTCATCCAAAGACCCCCTAGAAAAAAAGAAAAAATTCCCAATTGAGTGAAAACTGATGTGTTCATTCCGTCCTAAAAGTAGAACAACCGATGGTTTTTAATCTAGTAGAAAGCAATCTGAGGGTGAACAGAGAGAGCTCTCTGTACATAAACTTTCATCAATAACAATAACCTACATATTCTTAACGTCTGAATCCCACCCAGCTTACAGGGTGTTTCGGAAAAAATGGCCCAAGATTAGCTGGACTCTTCTTCTAGGTTTTTATTTTTACAAATTGTCCTGAAACAGGCTGTTGCATTTCTGCATATTTCAATTCCTGAAGAACAAATGTCATACAAACACAATAAGTACGTATATAAAAATAACAAATGGCAACAGAGGAAAGACCTGTAAACTTTTTCTGCCACACATGGTCAGTTTTTCCTGAACGGGATAGGGCAAAACTGAATGTAAGTAAACGGCCCTACAGACACCTTGGCTTCTTCTTTATCCACCTAGTAATCCTCTCCCTACCCATCTTGCTCCTCTCCCAAATCCTTTTCTCTTCCTCCATTTCCTTCCTCATCTATTTCTTTCTTTTTCTCTTCCTTCTCCTCTCTCTTTCCATCCTTCTACTTCCCCCCAAATCCTTCCTCATCGCCTCCATTTCCTTTCGTCTTCTTTTTTCCTTCTCCTTAGTTTCCTCCTTACATCTCTTCTTCCTATAACCTACTCAATCAGCTCCTCTCTCATCCTGCTACTTCCCCCAAATCCTTTTCTCACCTCTCCATTTCTCCTCTTTCTTTCTTTTCCGCCTCCTTCTCCTCCATATCCTTTCTCACCTCCATCTCCTATAACCTACACCCAGGTCTCACACCAGCAATTATTCCGTGCTAATATCTCTCAAGTTCTACACACGAATGAAACTTTTCATTTCATTATAATTGTTATTTTGTTATTGTTCTAGAAATCTAGACTTTTTCCCCTTTTCTCTACACATTATTTTACAGCTCGAAGCCAATAAAGGGTTCTAAAAGTGCCTGTCCCACGATGAGTCCATCAGTCCAAAAAGGAAATCTAAAAACGAATGTGTATCGAAATTGGATTAAAGGTGTGTCAAAACAGAGCTGACCGCTGTCAAGGCAGTGTGGTTCAGTCGACATCGATCGACGGCCGGTCGACTATGTGTGGACACACTTTTATAGACGTAGTCAAATTTGGCTCTCCAAGTCCAAAATTCATCCACAATTCCAACCTTTTGAACTTTTCGAGGAAATTGAAGTTTGAAGTTGAGAGATAAGACCACCTGGTGACATATTAAGATGAGGTAAACATTGACATGATAAAGTTAGTTGGAAGGGAATAGATGTACAAAGTGTTCCTTTAACCTACTCAATCAGCTCCTCTCCCATCCTGCTACTTCCCCCAAATCCTTTTCTCACCTCTCCATTTCTCCTCTTTCTTTCTTTTCCACCTCCTTCTCCTCCATATCCTTTCTCACCTCCATCTCCTATAACCTACACCCAGGTCTCACATCAGCAATTATTTCGTGCTGATATCTCTCAAGTTCTACACACGAATGAAACTTTTCATTTCATTATAATTGTTATTTTGTTATTGTTCTAGAAATCTAGACTTTTCCCCTTTTCTCTGCACATTATTTTACAGCTCGAAGCCAATAAAGGGTTCTAAAAGTGCCTGTCCCACGGTGAGTCCATTAGTCCAAAAGGGAAATCTAAAAACGAATGTGTATCGAAATTGGATTAAAGGTGTGTCAAAACATAGCTGACCGCTGTCAAGGCAGTGTTGTTCAGTCGACATCGATCGACGGCCGGTCGACTGTGTGTGGACACACTTTTATAGACGTAGTCCAATTTGGCTCTCCAAGTCAAAAATTCATCCACCATTCCTGGAATGAACTTGCCGTCTGTAGGGTGTTGGAAACAGCGGTAATCACATCGTGCAAATGCAACTTGAGCGCTGAATAACACATGTGAAGTTGGCAAGTCCAAGTGCAAATCGGAATCCTGTAGAGAAAGACAAGAATTTCGACTTTTTTCATCAACTTTTCATGGAGAGACACAATAAAATATATTGACGGACTGCCCAAAGTTTCGGTTACCAGCACAGCATAATTCTCAATTTGATGTATCGTACAATTAAGTACCCTAATTTCAATCATAAAATAGGTACGGCTCTTGAACATTTTTTTTTTTTTTCTCTCTCTCTGGGCACCGGTGACCTTTTGAACTTTTCGAGGAAATTGAAGTTTGAAGTTGAGAGATAAGACCACCTGGTGACATATTAAGATGAGGTACACATTGACATGATAAAGTTAGTTGGAAGGGAATAGATGTACAAAGTGTTCCTCTGCGTACAAAAATAATCATGATTCAGGAATGAAGTAGAATGAAAACGTATATTTACCTACTTGTTTAGTCTAGGATAAGGAAAGTAAAAAGGAACAAAATAAGCACTTTGAAGTGCAGGAAATCATTTCTATTATCTCTCCCTTCCTCTGAATCCTTTTGAAATGTCCACTCAGGTTATTATAGTCCATACGCAGGAAAATTCATAATTGAATCACCGAGGCAGGATCAGAGGCACCTATATAAAAATATAGATATATTTAATGGAGATCTCCATTAAATTGCGTATACCAAAGCAACGGTTTGAAGTAATTGCGTCCATTTTGCAGTTCTTTATCGGGTCCATTAGTGACAAGTGCATGTGTGCCTGTGCTGGCTTCCACATTTTGTTCATTACTCCTTTTGCTCTACTCCTCTATATGATTTTTTCCTTCTTTTTTTTTATGAGTCAATTAATTTTTCATTTTTCATGAGGCTCTCTCTCTTTCTCTCTCTGTCTCTGTCTCTCTCTCTCTCTCTCTCTCTCTCTCTCTCTCTCTCTCTCTCTCTCTCTCTCTCTGTCTCTCTCTCTGTCTCTCTCTCTGTCTCTCTCTCTGTCTCTCTCTCTGTCTCTCTCTCTGTCTCTCTCTCTTTCTTTCTCTCTTTCTCTCTCTCCCTCTCTCTCAAAAAAAATCATCATCATCTCGTCTCTTCGGGAATACTAAACGGTGGACGTGGTTGATAACTACCTCAAAGATAATTGTCACCTA